>NC_134363.1:141960624-142155624 GCF_048569485.1 Anomaloglossus baeobatrachus | reverse complement strand
CGAGGCTCCACGTTGTCCCTGGATAGAGACGTGCATGAGGGCCTGTAAACCTGAAGTGCCCATTGTAAGGAAGTGGGTCTATTGTAGTATAGCCCTTAGGCAGGGCAGCCAAAAATTGGGAGGCTCCACGTTGTCCCTGGATAGAGACCTGTTAGGTTCTTAGTGCCTCCGTGCTTGCATTTAAAAACCGCACGTGTGTGCCTGTTGGTGGCAGCTTTCCGCTGCACTTGTGTGCGTTTTGCAAAAACTTGGATATAACGCACAAGTCTAGTGAATACACATCAGCACAGCATTGCAAAATGCGCAAGGGCGTTGTCAACGAACAAGGAAGTGGACGTGATGGTGGTGCAGGCAGAGACCGAGGTCGTGTGCAAGCTCTAATTTCGCCACAACAAAGGGCCACATCTACTCGCTCGCACGTCCTGTCCCAAATTCTTGGGGACCGCAGCAGTACACCACTCTTGAACCAAGACCAGTGTCAACAGGTTGTTAGTTGGATAGCGGATAATGCTTCCAGTCAGATTGGCACCACCACAAACACTCTGTCTTCCACACGGTCAAGTGTCAGTAGCCGTGATACTGCACCGCACATTTCAGAACCTGATCCTCCTTCCTACCACCAGGCCGAGTACACGTCCACGGACATTACTGATCCCACACTTGGACACTCGGAAGAGCTGTTCGTTCACGTTTCCATTCACACATTCTGGCCTCTCGCCAGCTCCTGTTGAAGTGGGCCATGACGAGATTGTATGTACAGATGCCCAAATATTTGAGCAGCCACGTTCTCACGAAGTTGGCAACGTGTCTCAACAAGGGGTGGACGATGATGAGACACAATTGTCAGGAAGTCCGGAGGAGGAGCAGGGTGCGGAAGAGGAAGACGACGTGGTGGATGATCCAGTAACTGACCCAACCTGGCAGGAGGATATGCAAAGCGAGGACAGCAGTGCACAGGGGGAGGGAGGCGTAGCATCCCAACAGGCAGTAAGAAGCAGGGTGGTGGCCCCAGGCAGACGTCAGGCAACTGTTCCCCGGAACAACACGACACAAGGTGCCTGTACAAATGTTAGGTCTTCCCGAGTCTGGCAGTTTTTTAAGTTGGCTCCAGATGATTCTAAAAAGGCCATTTGCAACACCTGCCGTGCCAGCATCAGCAGGGGTACCAAAACTAGCAGCCTGACCACCACCAGCATGATCAGGCACATGTCAGCCAAGCACCCGACTTTGTGGGATGTACAACAGAGTCGAGGAGCAGTGCTTGCTGATGTCACTGCTACGTCTTCGCTTGTTGTGCATGCGAGCCAATCCCCTGTCCATGCTGCCCGCGAACAAGCCTCCTCCGGCCCTGCACCTGCAGTTGCCCACGCAGAAATAACACCATCATCAAGCACGTCCTTGTCCCAGCGCAGCGTTCAGTTATCCATTCAGCAAACCTTTGAACGCAGGCGCAAATACACTGCCAACGCCCCACATGCCACACTTCTAAATGCTAACATTTCGCGACTGCTGGCGCTGGAAATGTTGCCTTTTAGGCTGGTTGAGACAGAAGCATTCCGCGACCTGATGGTGGCAGCTGTCCCACGTTACTCGGTCCCCAGCCGCCACTATTTCTCCCGGTGTGCCGTCCCCGCGTTGCATAACCACGTGTCACAAAACATCACACGTGCCCTGAACAACGCTGTTTCAGCCAAAGTCCACCTAACCACAGACACGTGGACAAGTGCATGTGGGCAAGGCCGCTACATCTCGTTGACGTCACACTGGGTTAATATTGTGGAAGCTGGGACCCAGTCTGAGCGAGGGACGGAACACGTCCTTCACACACCAAGTTTTGCAGGCCCTACCTCAGTCAGGGTTTCACCCACACTCTACAGCTCCAGAATGTCATGCTCCTCAGCCTCCTCCTCCTCCTGCGCATCCTCATCCACTTTACCCTCCACACCAGTCCCAAGCTGGAAAAGTCGCGGGCGGAGGAGGGGACGCTGCGCTCTCCCACTGCTCGGGTCCGGCTGCCGCTGCTCTACGGCTGCTGCTGCTCGGTGGCTCGAGCGATGGCCGGATCCCGGGGACTCGAGCGGCGCTCATCACCCGTGAGTGAAAAGGGGTCGTTTGGGTTTTGGGGATATTGTCCGTGACGCCACCCACGGTTGTGGTGATTGTGTGGACACCACCGCTGCTCTGTGTGGGGATCCCGGGAGCGGTGACAGGGAGCAGCTTTGTTGTTATTTCTCCCCTCCGTGGGTAGGGGGGTTGGTTGTCCCGGGGCCCGGTGATGGGGTAGAGATGGATGACAGGCGGGTTGCGGGGCCTGATGAGGTGCAGGGTCGCAGGGTCAGCGCTGTGCCGCACGGCACGGAGGTACTCACTCAGCCCAATGATGATGACACAGTTCACGGTAAAACAAGTGGCTGGAGGGACGGGTCCCTCGGACGGCTGCGGTTGTTTTTCCCTGCAGGTTAGTGATGACTGTCTCTCCCTGCACCTAAGTTCAGTGTTGGTAGTGATGGTTTCCCACCGGTAACCCGCTCCCCGACCTGGATATGGGCCGGAGGAGCCCCTTTTGCCCACAGGCGCTGGCCCTGGGAGACGGTTGCCCTTGGCGGTGGCGGTGTCTCCCCTTCACGGTTGGACGGTTGCCTTCTATCGGGACTTGGCTGTTTGGAAACCCTGAGGTCCCCTTCACTAACGGATTTGGCAAATTCACGGCGACACCAAGCCTTGCCGGGATCCGAAAGGCCCCTACCAATGGTGCTGGCTTCTCTTTGTATACCGGTCCGGTACGGCCGGGTCACCACCCGTCCACGGTCCTTACGGTAGACTCCAATCGGCCTCCACTGCAGACGGTCACCACATCCTGCCAACCTTGCTGTCCCGTCCGGGCCACACACCCGGACCAACTTCAGGCTCTTTGCTGTCACTTTTTTCCTCTCTACTACTTTCCTCCTTCCACTTCCTTAGCTTAACTCCTTGGTGGGTGGAGACCAACCGCCTGGCTCCACCCCCTGGTGTGGACAACAGCCCCTGGGGAAGGCAACAAGGATTTTGTGTTTTGACTATGATATGCCTGCAGGGAGTGTGGGGTGTGTAAGAGTTGTGCTCTGTGGCCCCTGGCTTGTCCAGGGCGACACAGAAGCACTGCAGCACTGCCTCGGCGAAGCGGCAACAGGCTGTGCTGAAGCTAATCTGCATAGGTGACAAACCCCACAATGCAGAAGAGGTGTGGACAGCTCTGAAACAGCAGGCAGATCACTGGCTCACACCTCTGAACCTAAAGCCAGGAAAGGTTGTGTGTGACAATGGCCGGAACCTGGTGGCGGCTTTGAGGCGAGGCCAGCTGACACATGTTCCATGCGTGGCCCATGTGCTCAACCTCGTGGTTCAACGGTTTCTAAAGTCATACCCAGAGCTGTCTGATCTGCTGGTAAACGTTCGCCGCCTGTCTGCACATTTTCGAAAGTCACCTACTGCTTCAGCCGGCCTTGCCGGCTTTCAGCGCCATTTGCATCTTCCGGCTCACAGACTGGTGTGTGATGTCCCCACGCGTTGGAATTCAACTCTGCACATGTTGGTCAGGATATGTGAGCAGAAGAGGGCAGTTGTTGAGTACCTGCATCACCTAAGCCGTCGGGAAATGGGTCAAACTCCACACATAACACCTGAGGAGTGGAGATGGATGTCCGACCTATGTACCATCCGCCAAAACTTTGAGGACTCCACCAAGATGGTGAGCGGCGATGACGACATTATTAGCGTCACCATACCGCTTCTCTGCCTTCTAAAATGGTCTCTGCTCAAAAAACAACCATGATGCATTGCAGGCGGAGCGCGATGAGTTTGAGCAAGAAACAGTAGTGGGTGTGGGTGATAACACACAGCCCAGCCTCGTCTCATCACAACGTGCAGTGGAGGACTATGACGAGGAGGAGGATGAAGACATGGAGCAACTCTCTGGCCAAATTGAGGATATGACATGCAGTCATATCCTCGGTTCAGCGTGGCTGGCCAGAGGACAGGGTAGATGATGATGAGGAGGAGGAGGAGGAGGAGGACAGCATGTTCAGTCATCGTGTTGGTCAGGATACTGAAGTGATGGCTGTTAAGAGTCTGGCACACATGGCTGACTTTATGGTAAGCTGCCTGTCTGGTGACCCTCGCGTTAAGAACATCTTGGCCGACAATCATTACTGGTTGGTAACACTGTTAGACCCACGCTAAAAGGAGAACTTTATGTCTCTTATTCCCGAGGCGGAGAGGTCAGGCAAAATGCAGCAGTTCGAGAAGGCCATAGTCACGGAAGTAGGCAAAGCATTCCCCTCACAAAACGCTAGCGGTATAGGTCAGGAATCAGTGGACAACCAAGGCGTACAGCCGAGAGGGGCACAAGTCCAATCCGCCAGAGGTAGGGGAACAGTCTTTAAGATGTGGGACAGTTTTCTCAGCCCCTCACATACCACAGCCCCTGAGGTGCGGGGTAGTGCCACAAGAAATCCTAAGTTTGCCCAGATGCTCAAGGAGTACCTTGCAGATCAAACAACTGTACTCCGACATTCCTCTGTGCCTTACAATTAATGGGTATCCAAGCTGGACACGTGGCATGAATTGGCTCTCTACGCCTTGGAAGTCCTGGCCTGCCCTGCCGCTAGCGTTTTGTCAGAGCGTGTTTTTAGTGCCGCAGGTGGAATCATTACAGATAAACGCACCCGCCTGTCAACTGTAAATGCTGACAGGCTGACTCTGATCAAGATGAACAAGGGTTGGATTGGGCCAGACTTCACCACACCACCAGCAAATGAGAGCGGAATTTAAAGTTTGTAACGGGAATTTGCCATGTACCTCCACTCACCCATGGGTACACACTTCTGGACTTTGGCTAATCGCTGGACTGCTCCTCCTTCTCCTCATGCGCCATCATGATGACCGTTACAATAGTTAGGCCGTTGTTTCAGGTATACCCCCAGTGGTAAATTTTTTCGCCCATTCTTTCAGAATGGGCATTACAACGACAGAAGACCCGCTCCTTTGCAATGGGAACAATGTTTTGAGGCCCTCATGCACATCTCTATCCAGGGACAATATGGAGCCTGACGCTGCCACCGACAGGCACACACGTGCGGTTTTTAAATGCAAGCACGGACGCAATAAGAACCTAACAGGTTTTTAGGAGCGACAATTACTGAGAAGTCTAACACTATCAGCCACTGCTGACTGACGTGTATTATTCACTAGACTTGTGCGTTATATAATAGTTTGTGCAAAACGTGCACCTGTACGCTGCCACCGACAAGCACACACGTGCGGTTTTTAAATGCAAGCACGGACGCAATAACAACCTAACAGGTATTTAGGAGCGACAATTACTGAGAAGTCTGACACTATCAGCCACTGCTGACTGACGTGTATTATTCACTAGACTTGTGCGTTATATAATAGTTTGTGAAAAAAGCACACAAGTGCACCTGTACGCTGCCACCGACTGCCACACACGAGCGGTTTTTAAATGCAAGCACGGACGCAATAAGAACCTAACAGGTTTTTAGGAGCGACAATTACTGAGAAGTCTGACACTATCTGGACTGTTTTAGACTGTGTACACCAGCCCCAGATATGATGAAGGCTGGTATACGGTCACCACTATGAATGGCTATATACCCTGCCTGCCTGCCTGCCTGCCTGCCTGTATACTGCTACAATAGTCCTGACAAGGACTCTTCTGGTCACTAGCCTGTATTCCGACCTGGCTATACCCTGCCTGTATATAGCAACAATAGTCCTGAGAAGGACTCTGCTCCTGTACTCCGACCTGGCTATACCCTGCCTGCCTGTATACAACTTATTGTATGTCCTGAGAAGGACTTCTGGTCACACTGTTTGCAGCCCTGCTACAGGAATAACTATAAAGGGCCGCAAACCTTTCCCTGAAGCAGCAACACTCTCCCTGCACTGACTGTCTGGATGGCTGTGTGCAGAGCCCAGCGCGCCCGCCGGTATAAAGGCTCGGTCACGCTGTGCGGGCTGGCCAATCACTGCAATTCCACAACTAATAGGGCTGTGGCATTGCAGTGGTCTGCCAGCCAATCCCTGCATGAGGGCTGGCTCTCAAAAGAGCGCCAACATGCAGGGATGAAGACCACGAGTACAGCACGAGTATCGCGAGATTACTCGGTCCCCGCCGAGTAGCCCGAGTACAGTGATACTCGTGCGAGTACCGAGTAGTAACAAGCATGCTCGCTCATCACTATTATCTATCTATATATTCCTCTATCTATCCACCTATCTATTATCTATATATCCCTCTATCCCTCTATCTATCTATCTATCTATCCCTCTATCTATCTATCTATCTATCTATCTATCCCTCTATCTATCTATCCCTCTGTCTATCTATCTATGTATCTATCTATCTATCTATCCACCTATCTATTATCTATCTATCCCTTTATCTATCTATCTATCTATCATCTTTCATCTATATATCTTTTTATAATCTCATCTATCTTCGATCTACAGTATCTATTTAATTTTCCGTTTTTCATTTTCAATTTTTTTTTTCTAAATTGTTTCAGAAAATTATTGCAATTACTTATTTCCTTTGTGTGTATTGAAACAACACAAAAAAAAACAGAGGAAAAAAAAAAAGGCAAATAGGACATAATGTCACACAAAAACCCAAAAATGGGCCAGACAAAATTGTTGTCACCTTTCCAAAACTGTGGGTAAACAACTTTGTTTTAAGCACGTGATGCTCCTACAAACTGACCTGTGGCAAGTAACAGGTATGGGCAATATGAAGATCACACCTGAAACCAGATAAAAAAGGGAGAAGTTGACTCAGTCTTTGCCTTGTGTGTCTGTGCGTGCCACACTAAGCATGGAGAACAGAAAGGGGAGAAGAACTGTCTTAGGGCTTGAGAACCAAGATTGTTGAAAAATATTAACAACCTCAAGGTTACAAGTCTATCTCCAGATATCTTGATTTTCCTTTGTCTACAGTGTGTAACATAATCAAGAAAATTACAACCCATGGCACTGTCGCTAATCTCTCTGGATATAGACGGCAGAAAAATATTGATGAAAGGTTGCAATGCAGGATAGTCTGGATGGTGGATAAGCTGCCCAATCAAGTTCCAAAGAAATTTGAGCTGTCCTGCAGGTTCAGGGTGCATCAGTGTCAGTGCGAACTATCTGTCCACATCTGAATGAAATTAAACGCTAAGGCAGGAGACCCAGGAGGACCCCACTGCTGACACAGACATAAAAAAAGCTAGACTGAAGTTTACCAAAATGTACATGTGTAACCTAACTCCTTCTGAGAAAGCGTCTTGTGGACAGATGAGACCAAGATAGAACTTTTTGGTAAAGCACATCATTCTACTATTTACTGAAAATGAAATGAGGCCTACAAAGAAAAGAACACCGTACATACAATCAAATATGGTGGAGGCTCCAAGGTGTTTCGGGTTGTTTTGCTGCCTCTGGCACTGGATGCCTTGACTGTGTGCAAGGCATCAGGAAATCTGAAGATTACCCAAGGATTTTGGATGATAATGTACTGCCCAGTGCCAGAAAGCTGGATTTGTGTCCTAGGTCATGGGTTTTTCAGCAGGACAATGACTCCAAAAAGCCCCATAAATGGATGGAACAAAGTGCTGGAGTGTTCTTAAGTGGAAGCAATGAGTCCGAATCTAAATCCCATTGACACCTGTGGAGAGATCTTAAAATTGCTGTTGGGATACGATGCCCTCACATATGAGAGACCTGGAGCAGGTTATAAAGAAGAGTCCGAAATTCCAGGTGAGAGGAGTAAGAAGCTTGTGGACGGTTATAGGAAGCGATTGATTGCAGTTATTTATTCCAAAGGATGGGCAACCTAATAATAGGTTGAGGGGTACAACAATTTTGTCCATCCCATTTTGGGGGTTTTATGTGAAATTATGTCCAATTTGCCTTTTTTTCTCTGTTTTTTTCTGTTGTTCCCATACACACAAAAGAAATAAATATGTGTAAAACGTGTAATTACAATACTTTTCTGGGAGAAATACTTCATTTTCTGCTTCATATAGGAAATCTGTCATCACAGCCTCTGATTCCAGCAATGCGTCACTTAGAGAGCTGATAAAATCTATTTTCTTTGCTGCAGAGCTCACAATTCTCTGAATGCTGAGATGTGTATAACCCCTCCCCCTCCATTGATTGGCAGCTTTTTGTGTAGACTGTGCATAGGCAAATGGGGGGTGGGGTTATACAGAGCATTAGTACTACATGGCATAAGAGAAATAGTCCTCTAGCGATAATCTCCTGCTGATAAAACACTGATTGTATTCAAACTGCAACGAACAGATCAGTAAGTAATACATCCCTGGAATCAAGATCTCAGCCCCTACATTATGCAGGTCTCAGATTAAATGGCAAAAACGTGCTGACAGAGTCCCTTTCAGGTGTTTTTAATTTACATTTATCATTGTCATACCCTCAGAGTCTGTGTAGCGGGTAAAATAGAGCAGATTTGGGATCTAAACCTTCTTCTCCTACAGTATGGACACAGGAGAAAAACAGCCGTGGTCAGAATTACAGGTCTGGAGATTGCTGCAGGGAATGGAGGCCAGACTGCTGAATTATTGATGCTGAACATGACTGTTCTGTCACATTTCAGGGAACTTTGACTTCTTTTATTTAATTACACCGCGGTTCTCACTCCATCAAGTAGCGGAATATATATACAGCATATATATATATATATATACATACATACATATATACACATCTATATATACATATCTATCTATCTATATATATAAAGTTTTCCTAGACTTTACATTATACATCACTACAGGCATCAAGAATTTTTAATATAGGATATCAGTCATTGGATAGAAGCTGTACAGATAAGACATTTTAAAGGAACAGTGCCAGAATTATTTTTTTCTGTTTCCAGAAAAAGTGCCCCCCCCCTTGTTAATTGTAAAATGAGGTATTGCATTTCTATCCTAATAATGCAATTGATATATGTATCTTTTTATATATATATATATATATATATATATATATATATATATATATATATATATATATTTATTTATTATTATTATTTATTATTATAGCGCCATCAATTATATATATATATATATATATATATATATATATATGTAGAGAGAGAGAAAACAATAATAAGTAATATAGTATAAGCTTAATGCTTAACGGTCCCATTTTTCCACATATGCATCTGTGACATTCGTGTTTCACCCACATCCGTTCCATATACGGTCCATCTTGCATCTGTGTGGTTTTCGTGGTCTGTAAAAAAATAGGAGGGTTTATGCCATAAATTTACTCAGGTTCCATTACAAGCTAGAAAGATAGATAGCAGGTTAGAAAGATAGTTAGATAGATAGATATAATGTCCCACTCCCCAGAATTTTGGAAGCTTGCACCCTTTAGTGCCTTTCATACAGCACTAAAGGGTGTTTAGCCTTGTTTTTCACTCCAAATTAAATGTTATCCCCCAAAAACTGATGTGGGGTCACCCCTATTTTTTGTAGTCAGCAAGGTGAAGCTGCCAGCTGCAGCCTGCAGACCGCAGCTGGCAGCTTCATCTTGGCTGGTAATCCAAAACAGAGGGCATCCCATGCTGTTATTTTAAATTAAATAAATAATTTAAAACAAAAAACATGGCGTCTGCGCCAAATTGGATTGCCAGCCAAGGTAAAGCAGACAGCTGTGGTCTGGTATTCTCAGACTAGGTAGGTCTATGGTATTTGGACCCTCCCCAGCTTAAAAATAGCTGGCCGCAGCCGCCCTAGAAGTGCCACATCTATTAGATGCACCAATCCTGGCACTTTGCCTCTGCTCTTCCCGTTGCCCTGGTGTGGTGGCAAATGGAGTAATAAATGGGGTTCATGTCAGCTGTGAATTGCCAGTTGACATCAAGCCCAGGGATTAGTCATGGGTTGATATCTATCAGATACCCGACATCACTAACCCAGTCGTTGAACAAAGACAAACACCCCCTGACTACAGCCCTCGTTCACCAATTTCTTACAAATTTTAATGAAAAAATGTCTCACGTAATCTCTAGCGAGGTCCCACCATGATTCCCAAACGCGAACCTAAAAGACATCGGAAGTTAAAATTATTAAAGAAATAAAGACAAGAGACATCATCTTTCACCAATTTATTCCCCTGAAAAATTCCTAATCTGGGTCCCATAATCATGGGACCCCTAATCCAATAAGGGGTCCCATGATGATCCATCCCATACTCACTGTCCCAGTCAATGAAGAACAGAGTGTTCCCCATTGGCTGGGAGAGCAGTGCAGTGACCTGAGCTAACTTCATGAAGTCAGGTTACTGCAGATGCTCACACCTCAGTGTGTGAGCAGCTGCGGGTATGATGAGCGCCAACGTCATGAAGTTAGCTCAGTTCATTACCTGCAGTGAATAACTCCACTGAACATGTGACATCAGTGCTCGGCACTGATTTCCATGGCCACCACGTTCTCAGACGAACTGTCCCGTGAGCCCGTGACATCACCACTAGTCACAGTCTCGGGCCGCCCGTGATACTTTATGTGAGAACGCGTAGCTCATGGAACTCAGTAACGAGCGCTGACGTCACGAGTTCAGTGGAGATCATCGCTGAAGGTAATGAACTGAGCTAACCTCATGATGTCAGTGCTCGTTATCCCCACAGCTGGTCACACTCTGCTATGTGAGCCACTGCGGGACTGACCAGGGCAGTGGGACATTACATATACTGCAGGGGCACCCATAGACGGAAGGCACACAAAAATGCTTCTGTGTGGCTTCAGTTTTTTTTATAGGTCCATTGACTTGTATTGGTCCATGGTCCACAATTTACGAAACAGAATAGGATATGTTCCATAATGACGTAATGGACATACGGACACGGATGGCACATGGAAGCACTTCCATGTGTCATCCGTTTTTACACAAAACACATTGAAAAACATGGTCTTGTCAGTAGGTCCGCAAAAAAAACTGAACGGATCAGGACAAACGGAACGGTCATCTGAATGAGCTGTTAATGTTGATGATTATGGCTTACAGCCAATAAAAACCCAAAAGTCATTATAACAGAAAATTAGAATAATTAACACAAAACACCTGCAAAGGCTTCCTAAGCAGTTAAAATGGTCCCTTAGTCTGGTTCAGTAGGCTACACAGTCATGGAGAAGACTGGTGACTTGACAGATGTCCAGAAGGCAGTCATTGACACACTCCACAAGAAGGGTGAACAACAAAAGGTCATTGCTAAAGAGGCTGGCTGTTCAGAGTGCTGTATTCAGTGGAAGTAAAAAGTGTGGTAGAAAAAGGTGAACAAGCAACCGGGATAACCGCAGCCTTGATGGGATTGTTAAGAAAAGGCCATTCAAAAATTTGGGTGAAATTCACAAGGTGTGGACTGCTGCTGCTGGAGTCAGTGCTTCAAGAGCCACCACAGACAGATGTATCAAGGACATGGGCTACAAGTGTCACATTCCTTGTATCAAGCCACTCATGACCAATAGACAACGCCAGAAGCGCATGTGCTATATATCGCCCATGATGTGTCTTCTGCGTCATCCGAAGACCTGGGCAAAATCTCACACCTGGTCAGAGACCTCACCATTTCGTGCATGTGCACTAATGTGTTAGGCCGCAGTCGAGCAGAGCAAAGTGCGCCTGCGCGAGCTGGCAATGGCTCTGCTCAGGTGCGAGATTTCACAAAGGGACAGACGACGCACCAAGCATGACCATCAGATCCGTCTGTCCGGATTTACATACAATACTTGAGATTATCAAAAGATATATGGGAGGTCTACAAGGGTAGTCAGGGGATAATATATACCTTTATGGAACGCAGCACAGGCGATGCTGTACGTACCTTTCATTCATACATGAAAAATCTGGTGACAGGTTCCCTTTAAGTTACAAATGAAAAGATGTTATCCCCCATCAGCGCTCTTAACCACTGAGCCAGTCTCTCTAAGAAATGCTAATTAATGTAAGTTATAAACCAGACACATTTATACCTGGGACCTTTCCAGGATTTCTAAGAATCCGGTCACCTGGGAGAGACTACAGAATACAATCCCAGGTCAGGAGAAACCCACATTTCTCACATTCCCCTTTACAATTATAAGTAGACATCTGAGGAAGTAGAAAATCTTAGCACCTACCGTGGGCATGTGCGGTGTCCCGTTTCCTGCAAGTCAATACATTACACTGGTTTAAATACAAGTCCTCTCCTGGGAAGTTGTTAAAGATTTAGTTGTTCGCCCTATCAGTTCCAGGAAAAGCTGGATGGCGACCAATATGGCTGTCATAGGGGCAGATCGGCTCTGTTATGCAGTGATATATGACTTTTCACTTATTTTTGTTGCTATTACTGCATTAGATGCTCCCCCTCTCAATCAGATGTCTCTAGGCTTTCTCTACTGACAGGAGGCATCAGATGACCGCTGCAGCCAATCACTGACTCCTGATTGGCTGCAATGGTGTCATTCCGTCTAAGTAGGAAGAAAGCTTAGGAGACTGTTTTTTTTTCCATTTTGTTAACAATATAGGCTGATTTTTAAAATGATTGGATCAGCGGTCACACGCGATACATGCAAATGTCTCTGCTGTTGCCAGTGATTGGCTGTGGCTATAGCATTAATTATATATGATGTGAATGCCGGACCGGCGAGGACCTCCGCAGCCACGGAGCGGATGATCGGGTAAGTAATAGTTCAAGATATTATTGTATTCACTACTCTTGACTAAAGGGTGCTTTACACGCTGCGACATCGCTAACGCTATATCGTCGGGGTCACATCGTTAGTGACGCACATCCGGCGCCGTTAGCGACATCGTAGCGTGTGACACCAAGGAGCGACGATTAACGAGCGCAAAAACGTCAAAAATCGTTGATCGTTAACACGTCGCTCCTTTTCATAATATCGTTGGTGGTGCATGCCGCTGGTTGTTCGTCGTTCCTGCGGCACCACACATCGCTATGTGTGACACCGCAGGAACGACGAACATCTCCTTACCTGCGTCCACCGGCAATGAGGAAGGAAGGAGGTGGGCGGCATGTTCCGGCCGCTCATCTCCGCCCCTCCTCTGCTATTGGGCGGCCGCTTAGTGATGCCGCTGTGACGCCGAACGCACCTCCCCCTTGAAGGAGGGATTGTTCGGCGGTCACAGCTACGTCGCTGCACAGGTATGTGCGTGTGACGCTGCCGTAGCGATAATGTTCACTATGGCAGTGATTAACAAATGACGCACAAATGACGGGGGCAGGTGCTATCGCGCACGACATCGCTAGCTATTGCTAGCACTCTTACAACCCTGGAAAGCTCCTTTCTGGGTGTAAAAAAAACAAACAGTCGTGTCTTACTAATTCTAAACAACTCTTTAAATTATCACAAAATGTTGCATAAATCAATAATACCATCAAATATAGAAACTTTGTAATCTATCTTATCAGATATATACTATATACTATATTTCTTTCTCCACCTATGAGCCACTTCACCTCCATCCTGCCTCCTGAACTCATCACTCACTCTAAAAAGCTGCTGTCACAGGTGTGTCATGGGTGACAGACAGTCCTGTGGTGTCTGGCAATAGAAGGTTACAGCTTTTGGCTGTGCAAACTGCTCCCTGACCTTCTATCATTCCTGCCTAATGTATTTGGTATCTTATCTCTCTCCTCTGCTTTGTTTTCATCCCTTTCCCTTTAGGACCCTGCAGAGTTCCTCACCCTTTCAGCTGCTTTTCATCAGCACTTATTTGGTGTCTATATAAACCCTCCTTTCCCCATACTCAGTGCTGGTGATAAGTCCTCTACCCTTAACACGTTTTCAGTGCAAGTGGTCGGCTCGCATTTATCTGGTGTAACCTGGTTGTTGTTTACAGTTCCTCTTTCTGAGGCATCTGGAGATAAGTTGTTTCCTTCCCTTGTTTGTTATCCCTGTGTGTCCTTTATCTGTTAGTGGGGTTGACTAAAAGCTCATCCTATCTGCTCCCTACCTAGGGCCCAGATCAGGGTCATCCTAGGGCTAGGTATCCGGCTTGGCGTATGGGTGCAGAACCTATCTAGGGTGGTGAGGGACACCAGGGGCCAGTGGTAGGTGTGGTCAGTGGTCACCATCTCCCCTATCGTTAACAAGTCTTCAGTGCAAGCAGTCGACTTGCATTCTTCTTAAGTTGTTTCCTTCCCTTGTTTGTTATCCCTGTGTGTCCTTTAGTGTTTAGTGAGGTTGATGAACAGCTCATCCCATCGGCTGCCTACCTACCTACCCAGGGTCAGCCTAGGGTCAGGTATCCTGCTTGGCTCATAGGTGCAGAGCCTATCTAAGGCGGTGGGGGAACCCCAGGACCAGTGGTAGGGATACCTAGGGTCACGTATCTGGCTGAGTGCATAGGTGTAGAACCTACAGTATCTATGGTGGTGAGGGACCCCAGGAATCAGCGGTAGGTTCGGTCAGGGGTCACCATCTCCCCCTTCCCGAGTTTTCCTTTCCTTCCCTTTTGCCATTCGTTTCATACTTCCCTGTACCTAGGGTAACAGCTGCCCAAAATTTGTCATGCTCAATAGAAAGGAGGGAAAGGAGGAGCAGAGTGAGAGATGTAGAGAGATAGTGCTGCTGCTCTCTAGTAAGTGTTTTATCTCACCCCAGTGCTTGATACAAAGTTCAATTGCTCAGTACTGCTGTATAAGGCTGTGGCTTCTGAATATATGCTATATAATGAAGGGAGAGAAGGAATACCTCAAATCTCTATGATTCAAAGAAGTCGATCCAGCACGGTGCATTTGATTAAAAATAAAAGTCCTTTATTGAAAAACCATTAAAAAGTTCATTATGCCATGCGGAGAGAGACTAAGGACAACCCGTCCGAAACGCGTCCTCCTAGCATGCCATAGTGAACTTTTTAATGGTTTTTCAATAAAGGACTTTTATTTTTAATCAAATGCACTGTGCTGGATCGACTTCTTTGAATCTTGGATACTAAGGGAGCGGGCTGATTCCAAATGGATCCCTGCATGGTGAAATGATGGTCTCCTAAAACAAAGAGGTGAGCTGGACACCCTTGTATATGCTCAAATGTCTATGTATACGCGACATCATAGCAGCAAGTCTCCCCCCACCAGCTCAGAGACAACTGCAAAATTACCAGTAGAATCTACAGAGTATATAATGGCCAGAGAGCGTTATTGATATGTCACGGGCGGGGAGGGGACGCTGCGCTCACCACGCTCGGGTCCGGCGCTGCTGCTGCCGCTCGGTGGCTCGAGCGGTGGGCCGGATCCGGGGACTCGAGCGGCGCTCCTCACCCGTGAGTGAAAGGGATGGTTTGGTGGGGTTTGGGATGTCGGTTCGTGACGCCACCCACGGTATGTGGTGAGGTTGGGACACCACCGCTGCTCCGTACGGGGATCCCGGGAGCGCTGACAGGGAGCAGCCGGGATGGTTCTCTTCCCTCCGTGGGTAGGGGGAATTTTGGTGGTCCCGGGGCCCGGTGATGTTGACTGCCAGGTAGATGGCGGGGTTTGGCGAGGTGCAGGGTCACGGGGGCAGCGCGGTGCCAGACGGCACGGTGGTACTCACTCAGCCAGTAACGTACACGGAGTCTCTGGTAAAACAAACGGCTGGATGGACGGGTCCCACAGGCGGCTGCGGTGTTTTTCCCCTGACCCCAGTTTGGTAGTGTAAGTCCTTTCCTGCACCTTCTTGTACGCTCCTCCTGTGCTCCGGTTTCCAGCTGGCTCCCTGGTTCGGTACCGGACGGGCCACCACCCTATCCCGGCTACCTACGGTTCCACCAAGACTGTCTTCCCGGCTCCCGCAGACGGCCACTACCGTCTGCCTGACTGCTACACGAGGGCCCTAGGCTCCAACCTAGGCCCCAGTCTGCGTCTGCCTCTTTGCAGACCTCCTCTCCCTTCCTCTGCCTGGACTTGTCTCCTTTGTTTCCTGCCTCAGACCAGCTAGACTCCTCGCTGGGCGTGTCCATCTGCCTGACTCCGCCCACCTGGTGTGTCTGTCTGAACCCAAGGGAGGAAATCAGGTCTCACTGGAGATGACTGCTGTGACCTGCTGGGGGTGGGTGTGTGTGTGTGTTGTTACCTGTGGCCCCTGGCTAGTCCAGGGCGCCACACATACACACAACAGCTTATTCTGAAAAGCCTACTAAAATGATAGGTACGCTTTAAGACTTTTGGGCTTCTTTAGGATTCAGGTTTGAAAAATACACTGGTGACCTCGCAGTAAATTGTAGAGGGCATGTCACAGGAGAACACAGGACAGTACCCCCCGGGCAGGTGTGTTACACTTTCCTCACGTTTCTCTGCTTCAATTTATAAATAGTCATTAAATGATGATGAAGCTGAATAGAATCAGCAGCAAGTCACACAATCCGCTGATCCCTGACTCTACGTGGCGGTGACTATTAATCAGGAATGTAGTTTGTGTTCTCGCGCCCCGGTGTTACACAGATGCCAAATAAATCTTATTACCCTAGAATCCTATAAACGTGGGCACTAATCCTCTTTTATCAGATACTTGGGATCGATCCTGCTGGCAAAGAAATACTGCCTTCAAGGATCAGGGGATAATTAAAGGACACAATCTGTCCATGAACCGCCCCAGAGGTCCTGCATTAGAGAAACATGTATACAATGTTCTTTTAAGAGGAGGGCATGGCCTGGGAGATGTGGAAAAATACTGCAGAATTCACAGAGTCCACATGTCCAGTAATCATCCGTTAGAATGGATCCGTTGGCATAAAGTTGTGCAGACGCAACATTCTTGTCCATTTTGAAAATATTGATTTTTGCAGGATCCAGTTTTTTTACATGGGAGTCTCTGGAAAACAAATCCATTAACTGATTGTTATTTAGGGGTACTTTGCACGTTGCGACATCGCTACTGCGATATCGTCGGGGTCAAATCGAAAGTGACGCACATCCGGCGCCGGTAACGACGTCGCAACGTGTAAAGCCTAGATGCGCCGATAAACGATCGCAAAAGCGTTGTAAATCGGTGATCTGTGTAGTGTCGGTCATTTCCATAATTTCGCTGCAGCGACAGGTACGATGTTGTTCCTCGTGCCTGCGGCAGCACACATCGCTGTGTGTGAAGCCGCAGGAGCGAGGAACATCTCCTTACCTGCGTCCCGGCTGCTATGCGGAAGGAAGGAGGTGGGCGGGATGTTTACGTCCCACTCATCTCCGCCCCTCCACTTCTATTGGCCGCCTGCCATGTGACGTCGCTGTGACGCCGCACGACCCGCCCCCTTAGTAAGGAGGCGGTTCACCGGCCAGAGCGACGTCGCAGGGCAGGTAAGTGCGTGTGAAGCTGCTGTAGAGATAATGTTCGCTAAGACAGCTATCACAAGAGATCGCTGCTGCGACGGGGGCGGGGACTATCGCGCTCGGCATCGCTATCATCGGCTAGCGATGTCAAAGCGTGCAAAGTACCCCTTAGCCTCCGTTTTTCTTGCATTTGTAAAAGGATCTGTGTTTTCATACTGGATCAGTTTCAAATGGAAGATAAATAGTGATCTGTTAATAGATCCATTTTCCGTTGACTCCAATATTAAAAAAAAACCAGATCTTGCAAAAATCAACATTTTCAAAAAGGGACATGAAAGATTTATTTGAACAACTATTTTTTCCAATGGATATATTCTGACGGATAATTAATGGACATGTGAACAATAGCCTAAAGGCGCTTTACACACAACGACATAGCTAACGAGATGTCGTTGGGGTCACGGAATTCGTGACGCACATCCGGCCTCGTTAGCGACGTTGTTGCGTGTGAAATGCAGGAACGACCATTAACGATCAAAATTACTCACCTTACCGTTGATCGTTGACGCGTCGTTCCATTCCCTAAAAAATATCGTTGCTGTTGCAGGACGCAGGCTGTTCGTCGTTCCTGCGGCAGCACACCGTCGTTCCTGCGTCGTTCCTGCGGCAGCATCGCTACGTGTGACACCCCGGGAATGACGAACATCACCGTACCTGCGGCCGCCCGCAATAAGGAAGGAAGGAGGTGGGCGGGATGTTCATCCCGCTCATCTCTGCCCCTCTGCTTTTATTGGGGGGCCGCTTAGTGACATCAGTGTGACGCCGAACAAATCGCCCCCTTAGAAAGGAGGCGGTTCGCCGGCCACAGCGATGTCGCTAGGCAGGTAAACATGTGTGACGGGTGTTAGCGATGTTGTGCGCCACGGGCAGTGATTTGCCCGTGACGCACGACCGACGGGGGCGGGTACGCTCACTAGCGATATCAATAGCGATATCGCAGCATGTAAAGTGCCCTTTAGACCTCTTACACACTGCGTTCCAATCTCTGTTTAGTGATCCTGTCGGGACTTCCATCCAAACCCCTCTGCAAAATGGGTTTCAGTTGTATGCGCCAACGGACACTGCATTCTAATCTCTGTTCAATGATCCCGTCGGGGCTTCCGTCCAAACCCCCCCGCATAACGGGTTTCGGTCATATGCACCAACGGGGACAATGATTATAATGGTGCAGATGGAGTCACCATGTGCTCTGTTGTGAACCCTTTTCGGGAGTATACACCTACTGGAGGCGTACACTCAGACCTAGTAGACTGCTTCTGGGTGTCTGAACGATAGAGCAAGAGCACACAGTGACTCCACCTGCACCATTATAGTCAATGGCCCTGAGGGCGCATATGTCTGAATCCCCTTTTTGCAGGCATTCAAATGGAAGCCTCAACGGGACCACTGAACGGAAAGAGGAGCACAGTGTGAAAGCGACCTTAGAATTTTTCAAAAATAGAAGTTTAAATAGTTTATTAGTATAAATTGCCCAAATGCAAAGTGAATGAACAAAAGAGAAATCTAAATCAAAGCAATTTTTGTTGTGACCACCCATTGTCTTCAAAACTGCATCAGTTCTTCTAGGACACTTGGATATATTTGGAACGATCTCAGTATTGAGGTTGTGTGAAGCCCCACAGGTGTTGTGTCGGTGTCGGTGCGTTACCTTCAGGGACTCCACGTTGCTGGATCTCCGTCACTGGTAGGAAATCTTCTTGTTTGATCGTGACGCCACTCTCAGATTTGCGGTCAGAGGGGACCGCCACTGCAGATTAGGAGGCACCTGGGGCCGATGGTGGGTGCAGTCGGGTGTAGTAGCCTCCTGAGAGTGAGGCAAGCCCCAGGGCCCTTTGTAAAGCTGTAGTACCACAAGTCGCAGAATGACCACACACAGGCAGAGTGTCTTTCAGGGTTTTTACTCACTTCAGGTGGCAGGGTGAGTAACCCGGGCGTAGCTGGGATGAACCAGGTGGGAACCAGGTATCCTTCCGGCTGACTGTATGAGGGTGACTACAAACTCGCCTTCCTTAGCCCTTGGTGGTTTGGGGTGACCCCGACTTTGAGTCCCTATGGGGGTCACCCAGGGAAGATGCTCCAAGCCTCTCTCCCCTTCTTGTTTTGCCGTGTGCTTGTTCCCCGGGCCAGGCCACTCCAGCCTCTTGCCTCCTGTGACCTATGGGCCCTACTTGCGGTTACGTGGCTGCGGCTTTTGGTTGTTGTGGTGTGGGCTGTAAGAGCCCCACACCGGCAGGTTTAGCAGGGAAAGGTGAATCTATCCTCGCTTCGGGATCTGCCGCCCGGTTGGGCCTGGTGCTCTCTAGAAGTCTCCTTACTTCCCACTCCGTGCACTCTCTAGCTGAAGCTGGCTTTCAGGCAGCACTTCTAGTTGACCGTTCTCCCCCGTCTGTAGTCACTGCGCGGGCGCTGTTAGACAGCATCAGCCCCACAGGTCTGCTCCTCACTGAGCCCTCTGGAGTTCTCCTTCTAACTGACTCACTGCTCCTCCTCTCCTGTTCTTGCCTACGCCACCTAGCAACCAGACTCTCCACCACACCCCTTGAGAGGAGATGGAGGCTTTTTAACCCCCTGCCACTATTCCAGTGGAGGTATAGGCTTTGCCCCCTCCTGGGATCCCCAGGGGTCCTCTCATGGGTACATGTGTGAGACCTGATCACTATGCGCCTGTGTTCCACACCCCAGTCAGCCTTCTGGATTACCTGTATTGTACTGTCCCCAGCATGGGTGCAGTACTCAGTGGTGCCTGACCAGGTCAGGGGCGCCACATTCCCCCTTAGTTATCACCAGCACGTCCTCGGGCTGCAAGACAACATTTTAAAATGCATAAAACATTAAAACATTTTTAAAAGCACCAGGTATCAGACATCACCATCCTCCACCCACAAGTCCGTTAACCCACCCAAAACCCTCTCAGGAGGCAGGTCACCGGTCCTTTTGGCAACCAGATCTGGGCCATCCGTTTCTCCAGACCTTTCCTCCAATCTTCCTCTCCCGTTGGCCGCGACTTCAGCCACTTCTGGCAGGATGTAGAGGCGGCTTTCATGGGCTGGTGGTTTCAGGGTATACCTGGCCTGGTGGATCCGCGCCGTCAGCCTCTTCTGGCAGGATGCAGAGGCGGCCTCCACAGTTGGTGCTGACCAGGTACCCTCTTTGTGGTGGTGAGCCAAGGCCCCATAAACAGGCATGCTCTCTGGTCGCAGGTGAGCCAAGGCCCTTTTCTACGGACGGGCCCCCCTGGTTGCAGACGAGCCAAGCCCCTAAACAGGCTGGCCCTGGTGGTGGTGCCACTGGTGTAACTATTTACACTGCGAGAGTTTGTGGCTATAGCAAGTTCATAGCCTTAAAGTTATTTCTCACAATAGTTTTTGTGGGCGCATTTCTTTAACGTTGCAAACAAAACTTGTCAAAACTGGTCAAACAGTAACTTCTTACTTTCCTTTGCTTTACTCCTCTTGTTCACTAGGGCGTGGGCACGTTGGGCACTGGCACCTGTGACTTTCTTGCTCTTTGTCTCTTTCTTCATCTGTAGGATCTTTATCTTTCCGTTCTTGGTCTTCATCTGATTCCTTTTCTGTATCTGTTTCTTTATCTCTGTCTTGTCTTTCTTGTCTTTCTTGTCTTTCTTGTCTTTCTTGTCTTTCTTGTCTTTCTTGTCTTTCTTGTTGCAGGGGATGGCTGTAAGGTTTGTTGGGACATAGCGTTACGCCCAAAGCATACAGTCCTCGTTCGCCTTGATGCAGGGTGAACTGAACGGAATCTCCCATCTTTAGATTTCTGCAAGGGTGTCCTCTTGGCAGATGAGCGTTCACATCTCTGCGGTTTACAAATATCCCTTCTTTTATTCCTGGTGCTACAATGAAGCCATAACCACTTTTCAAGTTGAAATCTTCCACTACGCCATAACACAGGGGTCCTCTAGCCTGGGCTTTGGACTCTCTCAACAAACGCTTCTCCTTCAGGTCTCTGGCGGTGACTGCTCTCTGTTCAGGAGACTGTGGTGCTGGAGCAAACTGTGTTCTTCTGCGCCGTGTTTTGCGGGCTGGATTCATGCCTGTGGGCTCCCAGGTGAAGCTCTTAGGCAGCTCTTCTTCTGCAGAGGGGGTCAGGTCCTCCTCGTCCCAGCGGGAGTATGGCAGCATTTCCGGCTCTGAATACACATCTGCTACTGGTGGCACTGGAGTCGGAGTCAACCCTTCTGCTTCCTGGCCTCCTCTCCCCCTTAGTTCTTCCTGGCACTCCAACTGTGGCAGTGCCGGGGATGGATGCTCTTCAGCCGGCCCAGGTGAGGGACTCTTTGGTGTAGCTGCTGCAGGAGTTAGCAGGAGACTCTTTGGGGTATGCGGAGGGGGTATGTATTGGCTCACCAGCCATTGTGGAAATTTGGCCTCCAGGTCAGCCTTCATCTGCCAATATGCAGGGTCTTCACCCACCGTGGGCTGCCTATCAGGAACCTCTGTGGACCGGGGAGCGGTATCTGCTCTGGCCTTACAGGCCGGGGTAAATGCTGAGGTAGTCTTTCCTCGGCGGGCCGCGCCTGGCATGGCGACGGCCTGGTCTTGGCGGGCCGCGCCCGGGATGGCGGCGGCCTGGTCTTGGCGGGCCGCGCCTGGCATGGCCGCGGCCTGGATCAGTGTCGCTGTTGCAGGAGGCTCTGTGCAGGCTGGGCTGGACGTCGCTGCAGCAGTCTGGGCTTGGCGGGCCGCGCCCTGTATGGCGGCGGCCTGGTCTTGGCGGGCCGCGCCCAGGATGGCGGCGGCCTGGTCCTGGCGGGCCGGGCAGGGCATCGCTGCAGGGACTGGGTCTTGGTGGGCCGAGCAGGGCATCGCTGCAGGGACTGGGTCTTGGTGGGCCGAGCAGGGCATCGCTGCAGCCGCTGGGGCTTGGAGGGCCGCACCTGGCGTGGCTGCGGCCTGCTTCAGCGTCGCCGCACCGGACGCCTCTTCAGGGACCGCGGACGTGGCAGCAGGGGTCGGGGCACTTGCGCGGGCCGGGGCATCATTCGACTCACCCGTTGTTGGTAGCACTGGGGTCTGCGTCGTCGCCGTCCCGCCCGACACCCGGCGCGCAGCTCTCCCTTCATAGGCCCGAACCGCCGCGGTCATCTCCTGCAGTTCCATCCGTTCCTCCCGAATCTGCTCCACGACCCGGGTCTCCAGCCGGTTGCAAAACTGGGCCAGCTCTCGGTACCACCAGGCAGCGGAGCCTGGTTCTGGGTTCCTGCGGTCAGACGCCATTTCTTCTGCGCCGTCTTCTGCACGGTCTCCCAGCAGTGGACTCTTCGCTGCCTCCTGTAACAAGCTGTCCAGTTTCTGCTCTGCCTCTTTCAGCAGCTCCTCTCCCAGCAGCAGGCTTGTGGCTCCCTTTCTGTTCCGCCGCTTCTCGACGCTTCCACTCTCATAGCTGGCAAGCTCAGAACTCTGCAGAGGATCTCTGGGTAGCCACACCTCTTCGTGGGCGGTAACTTCTTCCAGCGCGGGCTGCTGTTGTTTTTCAGCGCGCTTTTCATGGTGGCAATATGGCGGCGCTTCCAATTTTTCAAGCGGACCGCCCAGGCACATGGTCACCTGTCTGAACAGGTCTAGTCCTTATCCTGTTCGTGACGCCAGATGTGAAGCCCCACAGGTGTTGTGTCGGTGTCGGTGCGTTACCTTCAGGGACTCCACGTTGCTGGATCTCCGTCACTGGTAGGAAATCTTCTTGTTTGATCGTGACGCCACTCTCAGATTTGCGGTCAGAGGGGACCGCCACTGCAGATTAGGAGGCACCTGGGGCCGATGGTGGGTGCAGTCGGGTGTAGTAGCCTCCTGAGAGTGAGGCAAGCCCCAGGGCCCTTTGTAAAGC
Organism: Anomaloglossus baeobatrachus; assembly: GCF_048569485.1. Lineage (NCBI taxonomy): Eukaryota > Metazoa > Chordata > Amphibia > Anura > Aromobatidae > Anomaloglossus > Anomaloglossus baeobatrachus. The sequence goes on along the minus strand of NC_134363.1, from coordinate 142,132,421 downwards.
TGTAGTACCACAAGTCGCAGAATGACCACACACAGGCAGAGTGTCTTTCAGGGTTTTTACTCACTTCAGGTGGCAGGGTGAGTAACCCGGGCGTAGCTGGGATGAACCAGGTGGGAACCAGGTATCCTTCCGGCTGACTGTATGAGGGTGACTACAAACTCGCCTTCCTTAGCCCTTGGTGGTTTGGGGTGACCCCGACTTTGAGTCCCTATGGGGGTCACCCAGGGAAGATGCTCCAAGCCTCTCTCCCCTTCTTGTTTTGCCGTGTGCTTGTTCCCCGGGCCAGGCCACTCCAGCCTCTTGCCTCCTGTGACCTATGGGCCCTACTTGCGGTTACGTGGCTGCGGCTTTTGGTTGTTGTGGTGTGGGCTGTAAGAGCCCCACACCGGCAGGTTTAGCAGGGAAAGGTGAATCTATCCTCGCTTCGGGATCTGCCGCCCGGTTGGGCCTGGTGCTCTCTAGAAGTCTCCTTACTTCCCACTCCGTGCACTCTCTAGCTGAAGCTGGCTTTCAGGCAGCACTTCTAGTTGACCGTTCTCCCCCGTCTGTAGTCACTGCGCGGGCGCTGTTAGACAGCATCAGCCCCACAGGTCTGCTCCTCACTGAGCCCTCTGGAGTTCTCCTTCTAACTGACTCACTGCTCCTCCTCTCCTGTTCTTGCCTACGCCACCTAGCAACCAGACTCTCCACCACACCCCTTGAGAGGAGATGGAGGCTTTTTAACCCCCTGCCACTATTCCAGTGGAGGTATAGGCTTTGCCCCCTCCTGGGATCCCCAGGGGTCCTCTCATGGGTACATGTGTGAGACCTGATCACTATGCGCCTGTGTTCCACACCCCAGTCAGCCTTCTGGATTACCTGTATTGTACTGTCCCCAGCATGGGTGCAGTACTCAGTGGTGCCTGACCAGGTCAGGGGCGCCACAGTTGTTCCAAACATCTTTGAGAACGAACCCCAGATCTTCTGTGTACGAGGCTTGTGCAAATCCTTCTGTCTCTGGATCCCAGACAGACTGGATGATGCTGAGATCAGGGCTCTGCGGGGGCCGGATCATCACTTCCTGGACTCCTAATTCTTAAAGGGGTTATCCGGCTTATTTTGAGTTTTTTTCATTATTACCCTATTGGGCTACATTGGGGCAGGTAAGTAGATAGAGACCACTTACCTGCCCTGCTGTCAGCCCCTCTCCCCTGGCTCAGAATGGTCATGTGACCGCTCCTGCCGTGATTTTGCTGCTTCCGGTCATTTCATGTCAACATGGGCAGGGCCATGTTAACATGCAAATCTGGAAACAGCATGTCGCCTCCCTGCTGGGCTGTACAGTGCGTGGAGTCCCCGCCCCCGTCCCTGCACCCTCCCACACATTCCCCCGCACTCCGTACTCTGCCCACAACCTCCCCCTGCACTGCTGTGGGGTCCGTGACCTGGGGGCGGGGCCTGGCGGCGGCTGCCGTGGTGTCAGCGCCAGCACCGAGCCCCTGCTCAGTATCACACATTCAAATGTACCGGCATCACAGATCACAAATGCCGGTACATTTGAAAGCGCTGATGAGAAGGAGTGCTGCTTCTCATCACTGTCCCGCTGTCTGTGCTCTCTTCAGCACAGCGGTGACGTCACTACTGTGCTGATATGGCCAGAGCACAGACAGCGCGCGAACGTGCAGGAGCGCGGGGACCGAGGACGGGTGAATATGTACTCCCTACATGTGTTCCCTATAGGGGTAGGGGGGGGTCGGTACAGAGCGCCGTGTGTGCGTGCAGAGCCTGATGTGTGTATGCGGTGCAGAGCCTGATGTGTGTATGCGGTGCAGAGCCTGATGTGTGTATGCAGTGCAGAGCCCGATGTGTGTATGCGGTGCAGAGCCCGATGTGTGTATGCGGTGCAGAGCCCGATGTGTGTATGCGGTGCAGAGCCCGATGTGTGTATGCGGTGCAGAGCCCGATGTGTGTATGCGGTGCAGAGCCTGATGTGTGTATAAGGTGCAGAGCCCGATGTGTGTATGCGGTGCAGAGCCCGATGTGTGTATGCGGTGCAGAGCCCGATGTGTGTATGCGGTGCAGAGCCTGATGTGTGTATAAGGTGCAGAGCCCGATGTGTGTGTATAAGGTGCAGAGCCTGATGTGTGTATGCGGTGCAGAGCCCGATGTAGGGCTTTTATTTGCAATGCTGTAGTGATAACAGGTCAGGTGCTGGAGCAGAATACTGACCGGGAATGTGTGTGCAGAGGGCGGGCAGGGGGCGAGGCTGGACACTGGGGCAGGGCTGGACACTGAGGCTGGGCGGTGCCAGCTCTGACTGGGAGGTTTAGCAGGAAGTGGTCAGTTTGCTTGTGCTGAATGTAAACAGAGAGCTGCAGAGAATAAAGGGTGAATTCAAGAGGAACAAAAGTTAGAAAACAAAAAATAACAATGTAGGGGTGTTTTATATGACAATACAGCACAGATTAGCTTAAACTCAAACAAGTTTTGTTATGTCGGACAACCCCTTTAATGACATTGGTTGTATGTTTGGAGTAGTTTTCCTGCTGCAGAATAGATCTGGAGCCAATCAGACGCGGAATCAGATGATGGATAAGTATCTGCCTGTATTTCTCAGCATTGAGGACACCAAGAATTGGGTACCATTGAAGGCCACTGAGGCTATTTTATACTCATACTTTCTGTACTTTTCAGGTTTATGCTGTATTTTTGTGGATGATGGATCTTCCTGAAATCAATTGCTTAGTGTTGTATAAGTTTTCTCTATTTCTTGCTATATTTATGATCTGTGTTTGAAGCCAGGAAACATTCATTGTTTATATCCAGGTGTGAACAACTGTTTCTACAGCTGATGGGAATGGTGCAATGTCTAGATACATGAAGCTGTCACACTCGGGTTAGGAGACGGGCGACCAGTCAGTGCATTGTGATCCGAGATGAGACCGATGATCATGGAGGATTGACGTGCCTATTAGTCTGAAGTCCAAGTGCCACAAACATTCTTTTAACTGATACATTGTAACAATGATTGGTTAGACAGGCAGGATTGGTCAGAACAGATCCATCACTTACGCAGGACATTTATACATGCAGACGACGACCAATCATATGGTGCAAGTTGGTAATAAATATGACACCTTACCAGATGACTTTCATATATCTATATCTATCTATAATGTATAAGCTGTAGGGTTCCAAGCGTCCGATTTCTTCTGTATGAAGGACATAGTGGGGTGCGGAGGGGGAATTAAGTAACGGTTAATTGTTTCCAGCACAGACAGAACCTGTCTCTCAGCTTTTTTTATATGGCTCACATGTATCAAGAAGGCTGCAGACAATCACTGACCCTTGATGCACCACGGGGGAAATAAAGCCAGGAGACCATGAGTGGATACTGAAGAGCAGCGCAAAGGAGTGGCGGAGGTCCGGTAGATAAGTATGCACTTTTCTTGTTTTAGAACCATTATAAGCTAATTTTTAAGCTTATAAAACTAGTTGACCACCCCTTTAAAGGGAACCTGTAATCATGTTTTTACATATATAAATAGTGGTATGGCTGGGTAGTGTTAGGACCAGGTGGACGGGCAGGCCCAGGAGGTGGATCCACTGGGCTGAACACCTCACCGAGGGCAAGGTGCCCGGTTGCCGGAGCATTACGGGTAGCAGGACAGTCCCTTCAGTGGAGGAGTTGAGTGAAGAAGTCCCTGGGACCACGGAGTCTCTGAAGGTAGTCCGGGTGACGGAGCTCAGGTTCGGAGGCCGAGATGACGTCAGGCAGAATCCGGAACCAACGGAGCGAGAAGGTGGGTCACCACACGGATCCAGGGATCGGAGATGGTAGGGACTGACAGGATGGCAGACAGTTGTAAGGGGTGGACGGACCCCTTACAAGGAGGCGCAGTTTTCCCCCCTGAAGATACCCCACGCTGGGGTAGCTAAAGCTGTTCTTGATAATGATTAATTGTGTTTTTACTGTACTAATGATTTCCCCCTAGTGGCCGGGTGGGACGGCTGTACCCATAGAAACAGTGCAGGAGAAGAGGAGGAGCCGGCAGCTTAGGGGAGGGGGAGAGAGTGCTGTAGGGGAAAAAGTTTGAGTTTGAGTTAGTTGATTCCGGGACGAGGGAGCAAGAGCAACGGGGGCAGAGTGTGTTAGCTATGGTGGCAGCTAGCAAAAGAAAGGAGAAAGAAAGCATCCTAGTCGGTGAAGCAGAGTTGTGTGGGTCAAATCTGTGGTAGCCGGAGCGGGAGCCCGGGTGAAGAAGACTAGAAGTAGCCGGGCAAGGTCCCTGAGAAGAGAGGACAGGAGCAGTGTTTTCCCGGCAGGAATTGTGATTGCTTGTTACAAGATTCGTGCATTGAGCCTGTTGTGAAACTATGTGCAATAAAATGCCGTTTGGTTCAACTGATGCCCGCCTGCAGAATCTTCCTGCGTCTGTCAACGTGCTTCCTTCATCCACACTCTGCCCCACAAAACAATCCCCTGTCCTAATAGTGACGGCTGAGCTGGGGGTTAGCCTGATACAAAAAGTGGCCACGACTACAACCCCCGAGGCACCCCCGGCACCCCGTTACATGTGGCGTAGTCGGCAGGATACGGACTATCTGCGGGGGACCCCGATCCCTGAAGGTGAAGACCAAATGGTGCCTAAGGCGTTGGACCAGGCACAAGATGGCGCTAAGATGGCCGCCGTCTTCACGAATACAGCGAGCGCGCGAAGAATTGGCGGCAAGCGAAGAACCCTGAGCTGGCCGGCGAAGAAAAAGAAGTACAGAGTGCACCGCCCAAAGAGGGGAGGTGCTGGCCCCAAGATGTTGCTGAAGACATGTGAAGATGGCGGCGTTACAGAAAAAAAAGAGGCGTCGCCTGTGCTGGGTCGATTTGATGTGCGAGACTGGGGGTGGAGTGTATACAAGAGCGGGAAAAGAAGGCCCGCCTCCACCTTCCCCAGCATCTCCACCGTCCCCGGCGCCATTACAGGAAGAGCTGCAAGAGACGCCAACTCAGCAACTGACTCTGAGTGAGATGGAGACCCAGATAAAGCAGCGAGCTGCAGCGGGCGCGCTGGTGGCAACCAGCCTGGGAAGAGGAAGCCCGAGGCAGACTGCAGCCGAGGAGGCACTTACCATTAAGCTACCGGCTGTGCCAGGAGGTCCGTAGCGGCCCGCAAAAGTAACGTGGGTCACTTCATGGGACGCCGTGACCGGTGAAACATCCACTGAAGTCCGGGCCACCTACAAGACGCAACTACAGCCGGGAAGCGAAACCCTGGAAACAGCCCTCCAGAGTTCGGAGGTGGTTACGCCAGTTAAGGTGGGACCTCCAGCCCCCACAGCAGTTCCGGCCCCGGGAGAGCAACATGCCCCGGAGTTAAAGGAAGATGAGTGGGGATTTTTCTGGGAGCCGGTGAAGCCGGCGCCCCTGACCCGACGACAGTCCCCGCCGCCTGAAACAGATCCGGTGCAAGAAAGGTTACTGGCCGAGACCGTGGCCCGGGAGATGATGGCCGGTCCCCTTAGTGAAGAGTTTGATCGGCAGTGTACCGTTGGCACCGTGGTCAAGTTCAATCAGGCCGAAGGCTACGGGTTCATTGAAGACGATGAGACCGGGGATCATTTTTTTTATAACCGGGTCAATTTGGACATTGAAGGGTTACCCCAACGCCTCCATACACTGTACCCGGGGGAGAAAGTGAAGTTCCGGAGAGAAGTAGGATGCCGGGGCCTATTTGCCGTGGGAGTGACCCGGATGCCCACTGCTCAAGAGGCCGCACAGTGGCAACAAGAGATTGAATGGGAAGAATGTCAGTACCGGAGACGTACACAACAGAGACCGGTGCTGGCTGAGACTTGCCGGCTGAGAAACACGCTGGCGGTGTCGCCAGAAGTCATTACAGGACTGATAGCTGAGCCAAAAAAGGAGACGCCGGCGGTATTGGCGATTCGTCAAAGTATGGTGATGCACCCGGTGGTCGTCGTTGGAAGTCCACAGCTGTCCCGTCCAGCTACCCCGTCACCTCCGCCGGGAGCCGAGGGGCCAAAACCGGAGACAGAGGAATCGGAGACACCGGCTAACTATGAACCATTCCGGAGGCTGCGCCGCTTGCCAGGCCAGTCCCTCTCCGATTACGTGAGGGCCCAGCGAGCCGAATGGCAACGTGCCTATCATCCCGTGTGAATCCTAACGATCGGAGATGATGGACATATCTGTGTCAAGAGCCGGTATTGTTAAAGAAAAAACGGTGAAGGTTTGTGGTTGTAGCAACGTTTAAGCTACCGAGCCCGGAAGGAGCCTGATGCCGGACTGTGCAAGGACTCCCTCCGTGATTGTTATAGAAACTTTTCTTGTCTGTGGTTTCCTACCTACAAAGACCGGGAGTGCTGTGAGAGCCTCCGGGCAGAAGACCAGCCAAGACCGGGAGCGCCTGTTGAGGGCCTCTGGGCAAACTACCGACAAAGACCGGGAGCTCCCTTGGAGGGACTCCGGGCGCCGGACTTGTGTGCCCATTGATTGTGTTTTTACATGAAAGTTTTAAAGTTTTAAAAAAAAAAAAAAAGATTGCCTTGCTGCTAAGATTTTGTTTTCCAGATGCGAGCCTTGCCGGGAGGCTAAGGCAAAAAGAGGGGAGGAATGTAAGGGGTGGACGGACCCCTTACAAGGAGGCACAGTTTTCCCCCCTGAAGATACCCCACGCTGGGGTAGCTAAAGCTGTTCTTGATAATGATTAATTGTGTTTTTACTGTACTAATGATTTCCCCCTAGTGGCCGGGTGGGACGGCTGTACCCATAGAAACAGTGCAGGAGAAGAGGAGGAGCCGGCAGCTTAGGGGAGGGGGAGAGAGTGCTGTAGGGGAAAAAGTTTGAGTTTGAGTTAGTTGATTCCGGGACGAGGGAGCAAGAGCAACGGGGGCAGAGTGTGTTAGCTATGGTGGCAGATAGCAAAAGAAAGGAGAAAGAAAGCATCCTAGTCGGTGAAGCAGAGTTGTGTGGGTCAAATCTGTGGTAGCCGGAGCGGGAGCCCGGGTGAAGAAGACTAGAAGTAGCCGGGCAAGGTCCCCTGAGAAGAGAGGACAGGAGCAGTGTTTTCCCGGCAGGAATTGTGATTGCTTGTTACAAGATTCGTGCATTGAGCCTGTTGTGAAACTATGTGCAATAATATGACGTTTGGTTCAACTGATGCCCGCCTGCAGAATCTTCCTGCGTCTGTCAACGTGCTTCCTTCATCCACACTCTGCCCCACAAAACAATCCCCTGTCCCAATAGTGACGGCTGAGCCGGGGGTTAGCCTGATACAAAAAGTGGCCACGACTACAACCCCCGAGGCACCCCCGGCACCCCGTTACACAGTCACCGTTCGGGGTTCGGGAATCGTCAGGACCGGTTGGCGAGACAGGAGCGACTCTACAAGAGAGATAGGTAAGTATGGCACAAGACACAAGGAGACCTGACTCCTAGCTTAGCAAACACGAAGAACCGGCCCCGCCCACTTGGAAAGGATCCCCCTATATACCCTGTACCTGATTCCTCAATATCCTGTTGGAGGACACTGGCCCTTTAAGAGAGGGTCAATGACCGCGCACGCCCTAATGCGCATGCGCGAGGCCCGGGTGCCAGAAGCCAGAGCAGGGAGCGGTGCACAGGAGGCAGGAGTGCCGGGCTTGCTCAGCGTTGCCGATGGGCGCCGGGAGCGGGGACCGGGCTGCCTGGAGACCGCAGGTGATGGGGCATGGAGGCTGTGGAGCGGGGGACCGGGAAACATGGCACGGGAGTGACGGAGCGTGACCTGAGAGCGGGGAAGCGTGGCAGGGGAGCCGGTGAGCATGGCAGGGGAGCCGGTGAGCGTGACAGGTAGGTGCATCTTCCCCAATAAAAGTGATATATTTCTTTTAGAGATATGATGTACCAGTTGTGAGATATCTGATGTAGACACCATATGCAAATCAGGCAGGAAGTGCACTTGAAAGTAGCAGTCTAATGCACTGACACACCCCTGATGCACTTCCTGCCTTATTTGCATATGTCTTCTACACTAGATATCTCATGCCTGGCAAATCTGATCTCCACAAATAAGCTATCATTTTTATTGGGGGGCAAGTGCCTATAAAGCCATGCTACTACTTCCATTTGTAAAAAATGTGCTGACAGATTCCCTTTAAGGCTATGTCAACATCTCCATCATGACTTCATTTATAACAGAAGCCACAAGATCGGCTGCATAATGGAGCTCAATATCCCATAGACTTCTTATAATATTGGGTAACATGGAATTATGTAGAGGTGTCCACTGTTTAACAGTAACAGAATCTGCACATGTGAACAGAGGCTTAGAAGATGATTTGCAATGGATATTACAGAACCATTCTTGTACATGAGATTTTATAAAATGGCAAATTATAATGCAGATATTCACCATAAACACTTGGCAATGCAAACGGTGAAGTCTGTGGTATATACATTTGCACTGCAGAAAATGTAGCAGTATCCGCGCAATTGAATGTGACCAGCGAGATGACTCCTACAGAGGCAGTGGGGCTTGCGATATACTCTTCTCTCCATTATCTTTCCTTACTAACAGTGACCTCTGGTGGTGAAAGGACATACTGCAAAAGCTTTTTATGATGTAAGGTTGAATGTAATACTTTGCAAAATATCACACATCATGAACATCAACACCAACTATTTTTCTTAACAAAGACACATAAAAAGGCAGTTAGTGACCAAAGTGCTAAGTGCTGAGCACTGTGTATATATATATATATATATATATATATATATATATATATATATATATATATATATATATATATATATATATATATATGAGGCCAACATTGTTGTAACATATATGTATATATACGGTCATATGAAAAAGTTTGGGCACCCCTACTAATGTTAACCTTTTTTCTTTATAACAATTTGGGTTTTTGCAACAGCTATTTCCGTTTCATATATCTAATAACTGATGGACTGAGTAATATTTCTGGATTGAAATGAGGTTTATTGTACTAACAGAAAATGTGCAATCTGCATTTAAACAAAATTTGACCGGTGCAAAAGTATGGGCACCCTTATCAATTACTTGATTTGAACACTCCTAACTACTTTTTACTGACTTACTAAAGCACTAAATTGGTTTTGTAACCTCATTGAGCTTTGAACTTCATAGGCAGGTGAATCCAATCATGAGAAAAGGTATTTAAGGTGGCCACTTGCAAGTTGTTCTCCTATTTGAATCTCCTATAATAATAATAATCTTTATTTCTATAGCGCCAACATATTCCGCAGCGCTTTACAATTCAGGAGACTCATATACATATACATATCATATACAAACAAGTAACAATTATAGAACATACAATATTTAAAGGGAACAAAAGGCAACCCTGCTTGTGAGAGCTTATCTCCTATTTAGAGTGGCATCATGGGCTCCTCAAAACAACTCTCAAATGATCTGAAAACAAAGATTATTCAACATAGTTGTTCAGGGGAAGGATACAAAAAGTTGTCTCAGAGATTTAAACTGTCAGTTTCCACTGTGAGGAACATAGTAAGGAAATGGAAGAACACAGGTACAGTTCTTGTTAAGCCCAGAAGTGGCAGACCAAGAAAAATATCAGAAAGGCAGAGAAGAAGAATGGTGAGAACAGTCAAGGACAATCCACAGACCACCTCCAAAGACCTGCAGCTTCATCTTGCTGCAGATGGTGTCAATGTGCATCGGTCAACAATACAGCGCACGTTGCACAAGGAGAAGCTGTATGGGAGAGTGATGTGAAAGAAGCCGTTTCTGCAAACACGCCACAAACAGAGTCGCCTGAGGTATGCAAAAGCACATTTGGACAAGCCAGTTACATTTTGGAAGAAAGTCCTGTGGACTGATGAAACAAAGATTGAGTTGTTTGGTCATCCAAAAAGGCGTTATGCATGGAGGCAAAAAAACACGGCATTCCAAGAAAAGCACTTGCTACCCACAGTAAAATTTGGTGGAGGTTCCATCATGCTTTGGGGCTGTGTGGCCAATGCCGGCACCGGGAATCTTGTTAAAGTTGAGGGTCGCATGGATTCAACTCAGTATCAGCAGATTCTTGACAATAATGTGCAAGAATCAGTGACGAAGTTGAAGTTACGCAGGGGATGGATATTTCAGCAAGACAATGATCCAAAACACCGCTCCAAATCTACTCAGGCATTCAGGCTGAGGAACAATTACAATGTTCTGGAATGGCCATCCCAGTCCCCAGACCTGAATATCATTGAACATCTGTGGGATGATGTGAAGCGGCTGTCCATGCTCGGCGACCATCAAACTTAACTGAACTGGAATTGTTTTGTAAACAGGAATGGTCACATACACCTTCATCCAGGATACAGGAACTCATTAAAAGCTACAGGAAGAGACTAGAGGCTGTTATTTTTGCAAAAGGAGGATCTACAAAATATTAATGTCACTTTTATGTTGAGGTGCCCATACTTATGCACCGGTCAAATTTTGTTTAAATGCGGATTGCACATTTTCTGTTAGTACAATAAACCTCATTTCAATCCAGAAATATTACTCAGTCCATCAGTTATTAGATATATGAAACTGAAATAGCTGCTGCAAAAACCCAAATTGTTATAAAGAAAAAAGGTTAACATTAATAGGGGTGCCCAAACTTTTTCATATGACTGTAATATATATATACACACGCTGTACAGTATATATACAGTGCCTTGCGAAAGTATTCGACCCCTTGAATTTTTTCAACCTTTTCCCACATTTCAGGCTTCAAACATAAAGATAAATATGCTAATGTTATGGTGAAGAATCAACAAGTGGGACACAATTGTGAAGTTGAACGAAATGTATTGCTTATTTTAAACTTTTGTAAAAAAAAACAAACTGAAAATTGTGGCGTGCAATATTATTCATCCCCTTTACTTTCAGTGTAGCAAACTCACTCCAGAAGTTCATTGAGGATCTCTGAATGATCCAATGTTGTCCTAAATGACTAATGATGATAAATATAAGCCCCCTGTGTGTAATCAAAATGCACCTGCTCTGTGATAGTCTCAGTGTTCTGTTTAACACTAGAACTACTGAGGTAGTCATTTTGACTACTTTGCACCATGTATTTCTATATAGGTGTCACGAGTCCAGTAGTTTTAGTGTTAAAGCACAGAGAGCATCATGAAGACCAAAGAACACAACAGGCAGGTCCTTGATACTGTTGTGGAGAATTAAAGATGGATTTGGTTACAAAAAAATTTCCACAACTTTAAACATCCCAAGGAGCACTGTGCAAGCGATCATATTGAAATGGAAGGAGTATCATACCACTACAAATCTACCAAGACCCGGCTGTCCCTCAAAAAATTCATCTCAAACAATGATAAGACTGATCAGAGATGCAGCCAAGAGGCCCATGATCACTCTGGATGAACTGCAGAGATCTACAGCTGAGGTGGGACAGTCTGTCCATAGGACAACAATCAGTCGTACACTGCACAAATCTGGCCTTTATGGAAGAGTGGCAAGAAGAAAGCCATTTCTCAACGATATCTATAAAAAGTTTTGTTTAAAGTTTGCCACAAGCCACCTGGGACACACCAAACATGTGGAAGAAGGTGCTCTGGTCAGATGAAACCAAAATCAAACTTTTTGTGCACAATGCCAAACAATATGTTTGGCGTCAAAGCAACACAGCTCATCGCCCTGAACACACCATCTCCACTGTGAAACATGGTGGTGGTTGTATCATGGTTTGGGCCTGGTTTTCATCAGCAGGGACAGGGAAGATGGTTAAAATTGATGGGAAGATGGATGGAGCCAAATACAGGACCATTCTTGAAGAAAACCTGTTGGAGTCTGCAAAAGACCTGAGGCTGGGACGGAGATTTTTCTTCCAACAAGGCAATGATTCCAAACATAAAGCAAAATCTACAATGGAATGGTTCACAAATAAACGTATCCAGGTGTTAGAATGGCCAAGTCACAGTCCAGACCTGAACCCAATCGAGAATCTGTGGAAAGAGCTGAAAACTGCTGTTCACAAACGCTCTCCATCCAACCTCACTCAGCTCCAGCTGTTTACAAAGGAAGAATGGGCGAGAATTTCAGTCTCTCGATGTGAAAAGCTGATAGACACATATCCCAAGCGACTGCAGCTATAATCGCATCAAAAGGTGGCGCTACAAAGTATTAACTTAAAGGGGATGAATAATATTGCACGCCCCAATTTTCAGTTATTTATTTTTTATAAAAGTTTAAAAAAAGCAATAAATTTCATTCAGCTTCACAATTGTGTCCCACTTGTTGTTGATTCTTCACCATAACAATAATATTCTTATCTATATGTTTGAAGCATGAAATGTGGAAAAGGTTGAAAAATTCAAAGGGGCCGAATACTTTCGCAAGGCACTGTATATATGTGTATATATATATATATATATATATATATATATATACAGTGCCTACAAGTAGTATTCAACCCCCTGCAGATTTAGCAGCTTTGATAAGATGCAAATAAGTTAGAGCCTGCAAACTTCAAACAAGAGCAGGATTTATTAACAGATGCATAAATCTTACAAACCAACAAGTTATGTTGCTCAGTTAAATTTTAATACATTTTCAACATAAAAGTGTGGGTCAATTATTATTCAACCCCTAGGTTTAATATTTTGTGGAATAACCCTTGTTTGCAATTACAGCTAATAATTGTCTTTTATAAGACCTGATCAGGCCGGCACAGGTCTCTGGAGTTATCTTGGCCCACTCCTCCATGCAGATCTTCTCCAAGTTATCTAGGTTCTTTGGGTGTCTCCTGTGGACTTTAATCTTGAGCTCCTTCCACAAGTTTTCAATTGGGTTAAGGTCAGGAGACTGACTAGGCCACTGCAACACCTTGATTTTTTTCCCTCTTGAACCAGGCCTTGGTTTTCTTGGCTGTGTGCTTTGGGTCGTTGTCTTGTTGGAAGATGAAATGACGACCCATCTTAAGATCCTTGATGGAGGAGCGGAGGTTCTTGGCCAAAATCTCCAGGTAGGCCGTGCTATCCATCTTCCCATGGATGCGGACCAGATGGCCAGGCCCCTTAGCTGAGAAACAGCCCCACAGCATGATGCTGCCACCACCATGCTTGACTGTAGGGATGGTATTCTTTGGGTCATATGCAGTGCCATCCAGTCTCCAAACGTCACGTGTGTGGTTGGCACCAAAGATCTCGATCTTGGTCTCATCAGACCAGAGAACCTTGAACCAGTCTGTCTCAGAGTCCTCCAAGTGATCATGAGCAAACTGTAGACGAGCCTTGACATGACGCTTTGAAAGTAAAGGTACCTTACGGGCTCGTCTGGAACGGAGACCATTGCGGTGGAGTACGTTACTTATGGTATTGACTGAAACCAATGTCCCCACTGCCATGAGATCTTCCCGGAGCTCCTTCCTTGTTGTCCTTGGGTTAGCCTTGACTCTTCAGACAAGCCTGGCCTCGGCACGGGAGGAAACTTTCAAAGGCTGTCCAGGCCGTGGAAGGCTAACAGTAGTTCCATAAGCCTTCCACTTCTGGATGATGCTCCAACAGTGGAGACAGGTAGGCCCAACTCCTTGGAAAGGGTTTTGTACCCTTTGCCAGCCTTGTGACCCTCCACGATCTTGTCTCTGATGGCCTTGGAATGCTCCTTTGTCTTTCCCATGTTGACCAAGTATGAGTGCTGTTCACAAGTTTGGGGAGGGTCTTAATTAGTCAGAAAAGGCTGGAAAAAGAGATAATTAATCCAAACATGTGAAGCTCATTGTTCTTTGTGCCAAAAATACTTCTTAATACTTTAGGGGAACCAAACAGAATTCTGGTGGTTTGAGGGGTTGAATAATAAATGACCCTCTGAATAAACTTTTCACTATTTAAAAAAAAAAAAAAAAAAAGAAATAACATTCTTTTTTGCTGCAGTGCATTTCACACTTCCAGGCTGATCTACAGTCCAAATGTCACATTGCCAAATTAATTCCGAATGTGTAAACCTGCTAAATCTGCAGGGGGTTGAATACTACTTGTAGGCACTGTATATATGTATATATATATATATATATATATATATATATATATATATATATGTTAGGTTGTGTATTGTTGATTCCAGGAAGTTCCTCAATACTCCATCATTGTGTATACGTGTGTCCTCGTAGGTCGTGCACTCTCATGTTGTGTGCTCACTATTATAGTAATATAGGTATTAAAGAGTATTTTGCTGCCTGGTGTAAATGCTGCCATTCTCCTGAATCCGGCGATGTTTTTCTTGATTTCCTATGCCTCTCCATTCCTGAGATATACCTCCATTTTCTCTGTATATAAATCTAAGTCTTGTTAGCCAAGTGGGCGTACTCACCGAGAAGACTTCCTTAGAGTAGACTAGATGACCTTTCCCAGTTGGCTAACAAGACTAGATTTATATTCAAGAGGCAGTAGCCCATATCTCAAGAACCTAGAGTTGTAGGAACAAAAGAAAAACATCGCCAAATTCAGGAGAACGGTGGCATTAACACAAGGTAAAAACATAACATATTTGTGACAGGTCCTATTTAAGAGGTAGGTGCTAAGACCTAGTGATGTCGCTGATCTGTGCCACATTTAATAAGTATATTTAGCATATACACATGTGCCGAACCTGACATTAGGCCTAGTGTGTGCACCAAACATAGACTTAAGCTCCAACAGACCTGACAAACGGTAAAAGGGTGTCCTTGTACCCTACTTTTTGGGGTAAGGAGTCAGATACTATACACAGAGTGGTAACCTTGAAGGAATTTCCAGATTAGATTTGTTTTCTAGCAACAGTACCACTCCTGTGCACTTTCTGTGTCTGGTATTGCAGTGTGACCTTATTCCCTTGTAAAGACGTAAACTGCAATACCAGGCACAGCCATTACACAAGAGTGGTGCTGTTCTTGGAAACATTAAGATTTATTTCTAATCCATTAAAATTATACATGTATGAGTGTAAATCTAACAGTTTTCTTCTCTTTTCCGCCTATTTAGGTGTAGAAGAAATTCAGTGCACACTAGAGGATCGGAAAGTCTTCCTTCACGAGCTGTCTGACATCAGCTTCAGCGAATGCAAGTTCACCTTATCCCTGACAGATTTTTTAATCATTATATTTTCTGGAGTTGCTGTATCCATTGCTGCCATTTTTTCAAGCTTCTTCCTGGCTACCACTGTGCACTGTTTCCAAAGATGTGCCCCAAGCAAGGATGATGATGAGGACGATGACGATGACTGAGAACCTGCCGATGACCTGGACATTACCTTGTTGGGCCATGGATATCTATGATAGGCCACTGGTTGTATAGGATGAATTGTCTTCATTTCATTAAAGAATGACATGACTGGTTACCTAGGAGGTCTACGTGAAAGGTAACTCCACCCAAAATCCATAAAAGCCCAATCATTTTGCTTCTGGTGGCTTCATGTGATGAAAATCTCCAACTAGGTCTACAGGTGTCCAAGCACTTTACCGAGCACCATTCAGTTTGAGAAGATGCCAACTACTGATATGTCTTTATGTCATATAAGAAAATACTTCAAGGTGGATTTCCACTGTAGTTCCTTAAGGAGAAACCATATCTCAGTGTTAAACGCCAACTTACATGGCTAAGAAGAGCCACCTCTAGTGCTGATGAGGTCCAAGAGACCGAATAGGAACTGTCCAGAGATAGTCTACGCTCCTCACCTGACCTTGATGTATCCTAATTTAGGTTTGCTTCCTGCATTATTTATGGCCAGATCATAAAACTTTATCAAATAGTGGTCCAACCTCTGGTACCACCACCATTTCTGAGGAGGTGCTCAAAATCATGTCCTCCTACTTGCGATTTTAGTTAACTACATGGAAAAGGGGTAACGCTTTAGTGGTTCAACCTGTGGTACGACCACCATTTCTGAGGAGGTGCTCAAAATCATGTCCTCCTACTTGCGATTTTAGTTAACTACATTCAAAAGGGGTAACACTTTAGTGGTTCAACCTGTGGTACCACCACCATTTCTGAGAAGGAGGTGCTCAAAATCATGTCCTCTTACTTGCGTTTCTAGTTAACTCCATGGAAAAGGGGTAACGCTTTATGGGTTATGCAAAAAGCCAGAATTCATCAGCTAATAAGTTCTGAAAGTGCTTCCTTGATCCGATCTACACACAAACAAAACCCAACAAATAAACCTATAAACCTTTTAAGGGTTTGTGCGCACAACATCTTTTCTAGGTAGGCAAAACCTCTTCGTTTATAAAGAGTAAGAACCTTCAGGAAAAATCGGCGTTTTTTTTCCCTTAATTGTCTTTTTTGTTGGACGCCTCCTGAGTCCTCTTTTATTTTTTTGACTACCGGCATTTTTCCAGTATCTTTTTTTACCAGATTTATTTTGACTTTTTTTTTTTAACCAGCAACGTTTAAACCACTCTGAAGCAAAAACAAAGGCAAAATGTTCAAAAGGACACCAGGACATCTTCTGGGAGTCCTTTGAGCTTCCGATTGACTCTTATTGTAACGTATAGAGCACCTTCAAAGTGGAAAACACCTAATGAAAGGACTAATCATGCTTGGTGCCTTTGGAAATCTAAAGTGGTTAAAAGACGCTCAAAAGACTAAATGAATAAACGCAAGTTGTTTTTACTTAGAAATTGATATGTTCATCCTTTTGGGTGTTTCCTGTGTGCTTCTTCAGGGAACTTTCAGAATGGGTCCACCTGAAAAAGCTGTAAACTGGAATCCACCCAAAAATAATGAAAAGTAATGTCAAAATGACTTGTGTACATGCTTTTTTTAACTTCTAACTGCTACAGGATTCAAAAGCCGTGAAGCTGCTAGAAGAAGTGACCTGGCCATTTTTCAGATGTTTTACACTAAGGCGGGCTTTGCACACTACGACATCGCAGGTGCGATGTTGGTGGGATCAAATTGAAAATGACGCACATCCAGCATCGCATGCGACATCGTAGTGTGTAAAGGCTCGATGATACGATTAACGAGCGCAAAAGCATCGTAATCGTATCCTCGGTGCAGCGTCGGCGTAATCCATGATTATGCTGACGCGACGGTCCGATGTTGTTCCTTGCTCCTGCGGCAGCACACATCGCTGTGTGTGAAGCCGCAGGAGCAAGGAACATCTCCTACCGGCGTCCCTGCGGCTTCCGTAAGATATGCGGAAGGAAGGAGGTGGGCGGGATGTTTACATCCCGCTCATCTTCGTCCCTCTGCTCCTATTGGCTGCCTGCCGTGTGACGTCACAGTGACGCCATACGACCCGCCCCCTTAATAAGGAGGCGGGTCGCCGCCAGAGCGACGGTCGCAGGACAGGTGAGTCCATGTGAAGCTGCCGTAGCGATAATGTTCGCTACGGCAGTTATCACAAGAATATCGCAGCTGCGACGGGGGCGGGGACTATCGCGCTCGGCATCGCAGCATCGGCCTGCGATGTCGCAGCCTGCAAAGTGCCCCTTAGAAGCCGCCACTGTCTTGTTTGTTGCATTAACAAAGATGTTGCGAAAACATCGCAAGAGATGTCAAAGGAGCTTCAAGGAAAACAGCGCCGACATTTTCCTGAAGAGTCTAAAAAACTGTTGTGTGCATGTACCCTAAGACTGGATTTTTACATAGTGGTAGGGGGGCTGAGATCTACACCGCAAAATCCCACATGGTTCACCGTACTTTGCGGTAGTTTCAGAGCATGCACTGATGTCAAGTAGCAATTCACTGTAAACTGCTCACGTTTCGCCGCTCAGATCTACCACCTCTCTCCCACTACATGACAACATGGCTTTTACATTACGACTGTTAATCCTTTAGTGATAGGGGTTTGGCCTGTGACTATGTTCTCGCAAATAGGCAAATGAGGACAGCAGATGACACTCAGAGTCTCAATCACTTCCACTGTGCTTAATGTTCTTACCGTAGTTCTTCTGATTAGATCTTTGCCCATTTCCCATTTCTTAGATTCCTGTATTAGTGCAAAACTCCCCCCAGATTCTTCTCTAGTACAATACCAGTCAGTACACGCAAACAACATAGTATGGAATTTCACCATCACTTCAAATCACTTCAAATCTTGGCGGAACAATAGGTCATTGTTTTCCATCTCTGAAATTCTAACTTTTTATATGCAAAAATAGAAATGATTCCTATGAAGACTCTGCTTAAGGGTGCGCTGACATGAGCCGTATGACTCGCACAAGTCTCGCATTGCATCACCCGGCACCGCCGCACACTCTCCTGGCAGGAGCGAATCGGCTGCATGTATTTCTATGCAGCTGAGATGCTCCTATCCAGAGAGTGTGCGGCCGTGCCGGGTGATGCAATGCGAGACTCATGCGAGTCGTATGCTGTCATCTTCAATGAGGAATCACAAAAACTGTGGTACAGCCACATTTTTCCAGTTGTCGGACCCCACTGATCACACAATGAGGGACTATACTAATCCTTTTTGTAATGCAGCTACTATGGAGAGCAACCGATTGCCATGAATTTGGCATCTATCCACCCCAGCCTCCTCTGGTCAAATATTTCCATTCTCCATTATAAAGGAGTCCCCAGGGCTTATGTCCCCCCTCTATTGCATCTACACTTTCTTAATTGGATATATAGAGAGGCAATGAGACAACCCCATTAACTTGATACAATGGCTTCCATTTTTATAGGATCCAAGTTGACCTGATCAGTTTTGTTTTTGTTTTTTTTTTTACTATTGATTTATATTGGGTTTTATTCAAGTCTCTCTTTTTGCTTTACCGGTTAGAATAGAACCTTATATTGTGTTTTAACAACCGTCATAAAAAAATGACCCCCAATACAAGTGATAAAGGATTTGTGCCAAACTTTAAAGTTTCCCCTTATCCTCTGGTGGATATAGAAGAACAATATATTGAACCTTTGCGACCCAAGAGATCATAAAAATGCAACATTGTACCTACTTTGGAGGTCGAAATGGGCCTCCCCAACCTCTTAGGGCCCTGCGCGGCTAGACAGGTTGCTACAAAGGTATGTCCATCCCTACCCTTATCTATATATATGATAGGGAGATAACCTACTAATCACTGGGTGTCCATACACTTGGAGTGATGCCATCTTTGAGTGATGCCATCTTGATGTAATTCCATCTTTGAGTGATGCCATCTTGATGTGATGCCATCTTGGAGTGATGCCATCTTGATGTGATGCCATCTTGGAGTGATGCCATCTTGATGTGATGCCATCTTGATGTGATGCCATCTTGGAGTGATGCCATCTTGATGTGATGCCATCTTGGAGTCATGCCAGCTTGATGTGATGCCATCCAAGTCATCACTTGGAGTGATGCCATCTTTGAGTGATGCCATCTTGATGTGATGCCATCTTGATCTGATGCCATCTTGGAGTGATTCCATCTTGATGTGATGCCATCTTGGAGTCATGCCATCTTGATGTGATGCCATCCACGTCATCACTTGGAGTGATGCCATCTTTGAGTGATGCCATCTTGATGTAATTCCATCTTTGAGTGATGCCATCTTGATGTGATGCCATCTTTGAGTGATGCCATCTTGATCTGATGCCATCTTGGAGTGATGCCATCTTGATGTGATGCCATCTTGATGTGATGCCATCTTGGAGTCATGCCAGCTTGATGTGATGCCATCTTGGAGTCATGCCAGCTTGATGTGATGCCATCTTGGAGTCATGCCAGCTTGATGTGATGCCATCTTGGAGTCATGCCAGCTTGATGTGATGCCATCCAAGTCATCACTTGGAGTGATGCCATCTGAGAGGCGCAGAGGTGGGTCGCACGTACCAGCGCTACCTTAATGCTATGGGACCGTGTAAGATAGCCAATATCAGCTCTTGACTGTCTCCTGCAGTCACAATAAAAGCCGTAGATTCCACAATTCGAGAGAATCGGGACTAACCCCATGTTAAAATATAATGGCGGGCATCTTCAGGTAGGAAAATGTCGATGGCCTGACACAGACTGTCAGCGTTGCCGCCTTTTTAAACCAGACCCCTCTCTAGTTACAAATAATGGAGTACCAATCACAGGCCGTCACTGGGGAAGAATAATACTTCTTCTTCCCCAGTAACAGACTGTGACTGGCCCTCCTGTTAACCAATAGCCACCAACTGGGCAAATTTGCCCATGGTATGGAAGCTAAAATGGCAGAAATCTCTTACTAATTTTAACCCTTCAGTATAGGAATACAAAGTGTATAGTAATGCCATGTGTTCCCCTCCTGAAGGGTTCGGGGACCGTCATTCTCTCATCAAAGCACACTGTGAGGAGATGATGGAGAACAACATTTCTCCATCTTCTCCATTGTGTGAGTTTGCGGAAATCGGGCTGCAGCCTGATGTCATCCGAGTGCAGTCTGATGATTTACACGAACCCATATACTTAACGTGTCAAACCGTTAGCACACCGTGTCCTTTTTTGCATGCCAAAAAAAAGTTAATTAGCACTGACCCATGGAAAAACATTTAAAAAAAAGTTCATTAGCACGGACCCATGGAAAAACATTGGACCGAGTGCTATCAGGTAAAAAAATCAGATAGCACTCGTCCGATTTAAATGGTGGTGTGAGCGAGCCCTGAGAAGGAATAAGGGATCCTGGGGATAGGGGACAGCTTTAAAACGCGGCACAAACTCTTTATAGGGAATGTGTTCTCGGAGAATGACTTAGGGTATGTGCACATGCTGCAGATTTGACATTTTCTGCATCAAATCTGCACCTTTGCCAGAAAAAAAGCATCAAAAAAAGCATGTGGTTTTGGTGCTTTTTTTTCATACATTTTTGTATGAAGTCAATGGCTAGAAGGACTAAAAAAACGCAGGAAGAAACGTCCAAACGATTTTCTGCACCAAATCTGCAAGGAAAAAAAACGCAACTGGTGCACTGGACTTCAAACATCTTATAGACCTTGCTGACGTCAGGATAGGCATGCAGATTTTGGTGCAGATTTCTCAAAAAAGGCCCTTAGGCTATGTTCACACAGAGCATTTTTAGCATGGTTTTTGCGTTTTATGCATATCCATGCTAATAAAACTCTGCCTTTTACAGTCCCAGCAAAGCCTATGAGATTCCAGAAATCTCATGCACACACACGCAAAAACACCTGCAGTTTTTTCCTGACTCTTATGCCCACCACTTTGTTTTTTGCTCCGTTATTGAAACAATGGACATTTCAATTCTTTTAATTGTTTTGCAGCGGTTTTACCGCAGTTTTGCCGTGATTTTACCACAGTTTTGCCGTGGTTTTACCGCGGTTTTGCGGTGGTTTTACCGCAGTTTTGCCGTGGTTTTACCGCAGTTTTGCCGTGGTTTTACCACAGTTTTGCCGTGGTTTTACCGCAGTTTTGCCATGGAATTACCACAGTTTTGCCGTGGTTTTACCACAGTTTTACCGCAGTTTTGCTGTGGTTTTACCACAGTTTTGCCGTGGTTTTACCACAGTTTTGCCGTGGTTTTACCACAGTTTTACCGCAGTTTTGCCGTGGTTTTACCACAGTTTTGCCGTGGTTTTACCACAGTATTGCCGTGGTTTTACCACAGTTTTACCTCAGTTTTGCCATGGTTTTCCGCAGTTTTGCCATGGTTTTACCGCACTTTTGCCATGGTTTTACTGCAGTTTTGTCTTGGTTTTACGACAGATTTGCCGTAGTTCTACCACAGTTTTGCCGTGGTTTTACCACAGTTTTGCCATGATTTTACCGCACTTTTGCCATGGTTTTACCGCAGTTTTGTCTTGGTTTTACCACAGATTTGCCGTAGTTCTACCACAGTTTTGCCGTGGTTTTACCACAGTTTTGCCATGGTTTTACCATGATTTTTCACCCATACAAATCAATGAGGAAGTGTAAAATCACGGCAAAACTACAGGTTATTTCCTGGCAAAAGATGAGGTTTTGCTGCAGAAAAAAAAACTGAGCAAAAATGCCCTGTGTGAACACAGCCTTACTGTTTAAATCAGGTCAGGCCATGGGTTTTTTTTGTTTTTTTTTCCATATCACATTCTTTATTAAAAATCAAACAAAATCTCACACTGTCCCTTTGTTTTTTTCAGTCCCTTACTTCCTATTGTTTCAGATTTTCAAGTTCTCCTGAACAATAAGTCATTTTCTGGTGACACCTTCCCTTTACCGGACCCTTCCTTAGTTGAAGGGAAAATTTCCAAGTGTGATTTTGGGATGTTCCTAAAAACTTGGCGCTGCGGACGTTATGTACCGGCCTCATCGTCACATTATCCTGCAGACATCAAGAATAAATGGAGCAATAGGAGAACAATATGAGCTTCTGATTGTGCTCGGTGGTCACCAGCTGCTCACCGCTCGCTCCCAAGGGAATGTTGAATCAATTTTTTCCAGCAGTACCCCAGATATTCTCCGCTAGAGCAGACATCGCTGTACAGATTGTACCTGCGGCCGCGGAGCCAGAATATGAGCTGGATAAATCAAAGAAATCTCCAAGGTGGAGTTCCCCTTTAATCAATCACCGAGAGATGAAATCCAGAGCGTTGTCTGGAATTAAAGGGTGACTCCACTTAGTGTTAACCCCTCCTCGGCCACCAGCCATCTCTATAGGTAACATGCACAGGTACCCTATAGATCTCAAGGGTGCTACTACTCGTGTCATATGTGCAGTGATTGTTAACCCATTAGCAGCTACCAATGCTATTAATAAGGGGGAAATAATGCAATACTTATCATATATCTATATGTATTGCTGTAATCCTGTGTATCCGAGATAGTAGGATAATACAATATATACTGAGCCCAGACCTCAATCACTGTATGTCTTTTAATTACGTTTTTGGGTCCAATATTATGTAAACTGCAGTCACCATATAGGCAGGAAAAAATGTCTCCATTCTTCTATGAAGCGGATTTAAAGGGGTTGTCTACCTTTGATAATATTTTTTGTTTGGCTAGGACAACATGGCCAAAGGAGGACAACATGGCCAAGTGAAGCCAACATGGCCAAAGGAAGCCAACATGGCCAAAGGTTGCTACGAGTCACTGCTCCATCGCAGCGCACTATAAGTGAATGGGCCGCATTTTGACATCAAGGGTACTGATGCGACAAGAAAACGCAAAAATGTGGGACAGAGTTGGAATTTTTGTGATTTCCTTGTCATGATCACAGTATCCTCAGACTCGCCATGCCGCCCACTCACTGGTATTACCGTACATTGCAATGAGTCAGGGGCACATAACAAAATTAGGCCCCACAACAGGTGTCATTGAAGAAGTCGCCCTGTGGCCCCAACCTTAAAGTTTTGAAGTCCCAAAATGAGACTCTACACTTTAATCTAGCAGACGTGTTGTGGATGGGCCCACAGCTGACTTTTCATCCCTGGGATTCATGCATGTTAATCCGCAAAGAGAGTGTCTAATAAAGGTAGGTAGATGTCACAGAGGAGAGTCTCCATGAGCATTATGCAAAGACTAACCCTCATTATGGCAAATCTGACCCATCTTATAGGTTGGCCATTATTAATAAATGGTAATAATAATTGATAGAGACCCTAGCTTTAAACCTAGCCCTAACGCTATCCTAACTCCAAGCTTAACCATAGCCCTAACCCCAGCTCTAACTTTATTCATAACCCTAACCCCAGCCTTAACCCCTGCCCTAACAGCAGCCCTATTCATAGCTTTAACTCTACCCTAACCCAAGCCCTAATCATAGCCCTAACAACAGCCCTATTCATTGCCCTAACTCTACCCTAACCCAAGCTCTAACCATAGCCCTAACCCCAGCCCTAATCATAGCCCTAACAACAGCCCTATTCATTGCCCTAACTCTACCCTAACCCAAGCTCTAACCATAGCCCTAACCCCAGCCCTAATCATAGCCCTAACCATAGCCCTATTCATAGCCGTAACTCTACCCTAACCCAAGCCCTAACCATAGCCCTAACCCAAGCCCTAACCATAGCCCTAAACATAGCCCTAACCCCAGCGCTAATCATAGCCCTAACTCTACTCTAACCATAGCCATAACCATAGCGCTAACCTCAGCACTAATCATATCCCTAACCCCAGCCCAAATCATAGCCCTAACTCTACCCTAACCCAAGCCCTAACCCCAGCCCTAAACGTAGCCCTAACCCCATCCCAAATCATAGCCTTAACTCTACCCTAACCCAAGCCCTAATCATAGCCCTAACCCAAGACCTAACCATAGCCCTAACCCAAGCCCTAACCATAGCCCTAAACATAGCCCTAACCCCAGCTCTAATCATAGCCCTAACTCTACTCTAACCATAGCCATAACGCTAACCCCAGCACTAATCATTTCCCTAACCCCAGCCCAAATCATAGCCCTAACTCTACCCTAACCCAAGCCCTAACCCCAGCCCTAAACGTAGCCCTAACCCCATCCCAAATCATAGCCTTAACTCTACCCTAACCCAAGCCCTAATCATAGCCCTAACCCAAGACCTAACCATAGCCCTAACCCAAGACCTAACCATAGCCCTAACCCAAGCCCTAACCATAGCTCTAACCCCAGCACTAATTATATCCCTAACCCCAGCCTTAATGCTACCCCTAACCATAGCCATAATCCCAGCCTAAAGCATAGCCCTGACTCCAGCTTTAATCATAGCTATAACCCCAGCCCTAACTATATCACTAACTCCAGCCCTAATTATATCCCTAAGCCCAGCCCTAACCATAGTTATATCCCCAGCCCTATCCATAGCCCTAACCCCAGCCTTAACGCTACCCCTAACCATAGCCATAACACCAACCCAAAGCATATCCCTAACTCCAGCTCTCATCATAGTTCTAACCCCAGTCCTACTCATATCCCCAACTCCAGTCCAAACTGAAGCCGTAACCATAGCTCTAAACCCAGCCCTAATCATAGCCCAAACCATAGCTCTAACGTCAGTCATAACTATGTCCCTAACTCCAGCCCTAATTATATTCCTAACCCTAGCCCTAATCATAACCCTAACCCCAGTCTTAAATCTACCCCTAACCATAGTCCTAACCCCAACCCTAACCATATCTCTAACCCTAGTTCATGGGGTCCCATCCACCCACCAGACCTATAACCAAATGGGTGTAAATAATTATGCATTCAATTAATTTCTATTTCAGAGGGATATAATGCAAAACAATTTCACCAGATTTGTTTGTGTCAGTACAGAGCCTTTCCCTGTTTATCTTTACAAAAAATAGCGTCATTACATCTATGGTGAATCAATGATGTTACCCAAAAGTAGGGTAAAGTCCAAGGGGAGGGAGTAGATATTTATTTTATAGACAATGAATGTCTACTTCTTAGGGAAACAAGTGGCGTCAGTTTTTCTTTGAAGAACTTGTCTCTTACTCTCGTGCCATGTGTGAGATATGTAAACAATATTTATATGAAATGTTTTGTACGACGACCCCCAGTATTTTATTACCCTGCTGTGTTATACATGTGTTGTATATGTTTATATTGCACAATGCAATCTTGTGTGATTGTCGTTTTCTGTATTTATTACTTCTGGGGTCACAAATATGTTGTACATATTTGTCTGACTTAATTTAATAAATAATGGTCTGTTCTGTGTATGTTGTGGTGATTCTTTCATGTATCATTCACATTTTATTAACAATTTGCACAATTTCTGTTCCACCAAATTAGATACCATGTAGCTAATTTTTTTTCTACAGACCTAACATACCATAAAACAAGTATTGGGGTTGTCCACCATTTTTTTCCAGAACAGCGCCACCTCTGTCCACAGGTCATATCTGGTATTGCAGTGTAATTCCATTTAAAGGCCGTGTATCACAATTTTTTTTTAATAAATGTTATAACATTTCATTTTAGAAATATATAGTATGATACTTACAAATGATAGTAGGCAAAGTAATCAACACAATAGAGGATAATTTAATATTATGGGGGGATTTAGAGAAGGTGGAGGCTTGGGCTGAGAAATGGCAATTAAAGTCTAATGTAGATAAATGTAAGGTCATGCACTTGGGCAGAGAAAATAAAATGCACAATTATGTACAGAATGGTAAAACTCTGGGGAAAACTGTCACGGAAACAGAAAGTGTTTAAAAAAGTCAACTTTAGTGATCAATGTCAGGCAGCTGCTGCAAAGGCAAATAAAATCATGGGATGTATTAAAAGAGACAGAGATGCTCATGACCTGAATGTGATTTTGCCTCTTTACAAGTCACTAGTGTCACACAGTATTCTAAGTCACACTTAGAATACTGTGCACAATATAAAAGCAGAGGCAGGGAATACAGCAGCCATTGTGTGTTGAATCTGTATACGGTAGTGTGACGATGTGACATCTCACAACATGACCATAAAAAATTGTTTAAAAAAACATAGCCATAGAAATAGGAAGAGAAAAACAAACACAGAAGAAACTGTATAGCATTTGACACATACTATATGACGTTCCTGGGTACTGCGAAGTCGATTCTTAACTGATCAATCCGCTCATCCACAGAACTTGCAATTTGTATGTGTATTAATTCACTGCAAATCATATAATTGGTAAAACTTTCACCAAAGCAAAATGGAATTTCAGAAGATTCACTCATGTCTATCATTGCATCCATTCATCTACAGCGTGCAGGGGAATAAGTAAGAAAATGAAACAAAAACTACCGTATTTTTTGGTTTATAAGACCGGATTATAAGACGCACCCCAAATTTAAAGAAAAAGAGAAAAAAAAAGGTAAAAAAAAAATAAATAAATGGGGGCTGTCTTGTCTTACGGGGGGAGGGGTGGCAGCAGTGGTGGAGTAGGGTCAGAGGAGGCAGGGGTGGTGGTGAAGTAGGGCGATGCGGCGGGTGTCCCAGATGCTCGCTGTGGGCGCTGGGATGTAGGCAACATCCAGAAACTGTTGGCGGTGAGGACATCAAAGAATAGGCAGCCGGAGTCTGTGTGTGCGCAGATTTAGCTATCGACTCCATGACAAGCCGAGATCTCATCTGCGCAGACGCCACCTCCGAGCACCATTTTCCTTAAGTCCACTGCTGGGAGGTTAATGGGCCAGAGGCAGCGTGTGCGCAGATGAGATCTTGAACCGAGAGCTCCATCTGCGCATGCGCCGACTCCTGGCGCCATTATTTGAAGCCCGCACCGCTGACATTTTCAGGATGGCCCATGCCTCACCGTCCACAGTACAGCAGTCCCAGTATAGCATCCACAACTGCAGCACAGCACCCGCCACCCCAGCACACCACCCATAGCCCTAGCACAGCGCCTGCAGCCCCAGCACAGAGCCGGCAGCCCCAGCACAGCACCCGCAGCCCCAGCACAGCGCCTGCAGCCCCAGCACAGCGCCCGCAGCCCCAGCACAGCGCCCGCAGCCCCAGCACAGTGCCCGCCACCCCAGCACAGCGCCCGCAGCCCCAGCACAGCGCCCGCAGCCCCAGCACAGTGCCCGCAGCCCCAGCACAGCGCCCGCAGCCCCAGCACAGTGCCCGCAGCCCCAGCACAGTGCCCGCAGCCTCAGCACAGCGCTCGCACCCCAGCACAGCACCCGCAGCCCCAGCACAGTGCCTGCAGCCTCAGCACAGCGCTCGCCACCCCAGCACAGCGCCCGCAGCCCCAACGCAGCGCCCGCAGCATTGCCCTTGCCTTCTGCTACCCCTCTCACCCCTCTGCTACCCCTGCTACCTAACAGTAAGCAACATTCAGATTATGAGATTCAGCCCTCTTTTTTTGCTCCCAAATTTTTGAGACGAAAAGTGCGTCTTATAATACGAAAACTATGTTATATTAGAAAACTACAGAACCTCTTTTTAGACAATTCTTAAGTTCTATTGACACAGAAAACCTTACAGCTCATGGAATATATCTGAATGTATTTCAATGTAACCACACAGGTTGGTCATCATGATGTGTGACTAATGCGGGCATCACACGACACGATATATCTTGCGAGATGTCGTCGGGGTCACGGTTTTTGTGACGCACATCCGGCATTGTTTGCGACGTTGTTTCGTGTGACACCTACGAGTTTCTCAGAACGATCGCAAATCGGCTACAAATTGTGCATCGTTTACACGTCGTTTATTTTTAAAAAATCGTTTATTCTTCTTTGCGCAGGTTGTTCATCATACCTGGGGTAGCACACGTCGCTCCGTGAGACACTCCAGGAACGATGAACTGCAGCTTACCTGCGGCTGCCGGCAATGCTAAAGGAAGGAGGTGGGTGGGATGTTACGTCCCGCTCATTTCCGCCCCTCCGCTTCCATTGGCCGGCGGCTGTGTGACGTCGCTGTGATGCCGAACGTCCCACCTCCTTCAGGAAGTGGATGTTCGCCGCCGACAGCGAGATCGCTAAGCAGGTAAGTGCGTGTGACAGGGGTTTAACGACTTTGTGCGACACGGGCAGTGATTTGCCCGTGACGCACAAACGACGGGGGCGGGTATGATCGCTCGTGCGATCGCACGATAGATCGTCTTGTGTGACGCCCGCATAAGGGTCTGGCGTGCAGGTAATACTTGGATTTTACAAGTATTGGGGTTGTATAATTATCAAAAATGTATTATGGTGCATGCAACACATTAAAAGAAGCATAGGTATTCATGAGAAGAACATAGTTTTGCCTCTATAAAATTCACTTAGAATACTGTGCACATTTTTTTAAAAGCTGTATAAAAGCAGAGGCAGGGAATGCAGCAGCCATTGTGTGTTAAGTCTAGATAGTGATAGGATGTCACACCTCACAACTTATCTATACAAATAGAGAAAGACATAAAACACTGAAGAAACTGTACAGCATTCAAATGCAAACTATGGAAACTTGCTGGGTACTGCGAAGTGCTGAAGCCATTCCATTATATAATCATTTTTATGTATTCTGCCTATATTTCCGGACTGGCCTAAGAGGAGCCCCAAACTTGTCAATTTTCTCGGGTTATAGCAGACATAGAAAATTATTGCAGCATCTTCCAGGAATGCCATCTGATTCCTGAGCCATCACTTTCCTTTTTCCGTCTGGACAGTCGTTGTTGCATAATTTGAAGTTGCACGTGCACTCGCTGGGTATAGTCGAACAGCACTGCCCATAAGGAATATGGGGTTTTGTGGCCATAGAATCACGTGGACATTTCAGTGGCTCTACTTCAGGACAGGTCACATTGGCACACAGCCGCTCTCCTGGAGGAACAGAACACATATAATTATATCCTAGCCAATGTGCCCTCTAACTTTCCAAAAATGCATAGCCTGTGTAATAGCCAGAATTTTAAATATTGCCAAGTGATCAATCTGAACCCAGTTCCGATGCAGATTTGGGGAAAACATTGACCTGATTGATATTGGTGGTAATTATACCATTTTGTTGAATGATTAGAGAGCCACTATGAGGATTGTCGTCCAGCTGTCACACTGACATTTTTACAAACTTCATAGACTATCTACAGATTCTGACACTCCCACCAAAAACTTTTCTGATGTCTGTTATCAACACCGGCAGACTCAGGCATTGCCCCGCAGAGTGGTAATTCATAGGCAGGCAAGCAAGAGTTAAGGCTGCTTTACACCAGACAATCTATCGTGCGATAGATCGTCGGGGTCACGTTTTTTGTGACGCACATCCGGCATCGCTGGTGATGCCAGCCTGTGTGACACCTCCTAGCGACGCAGTATCGCTCACAAATCCTGAGTCATGTACTGCTCGCTAGGTTCCATAATATCGTTTAATTTAGTTGTTCATCGTTTCCGTGGTAGTACATGCCGCTCCGTGTGACACCCCAGGAACGATGAACAGCAGCTCGCCTGCATCACGCGGCCGCCGCCGGCTATGTGAAGGAAGGAGGTGGGCGGGATGTTTACGTCCTGCTCATCTCCGCCCCTCCGCTTCCATTGGCCGGCAGGAGTGTGACGTCGTGTCACGCTTCCCGGTCCCCGTGCCCCGCTCTCCGGTCCCCATGGCCCGCTCCCCGCTCCCCGGCGGCGTCCCCTGCTCACCACTCCGGTCCCGGCCTCCTCTTCCTCGCCTGCGCCCTCCATGCGTCCAGCTCCCCGCTCCCGGCGCTCCTCTGCGACGTGGGACACTCAGCCGGGCACTCCTGCTTCCTCTGCACCACTCCCTGGACTGGCTTCTGGTACACGGGCCTCGCGCATGCGCATTAGGGCGCGTGAGCGGTCATTGACCCTTTCTTAAAGGGCCAGCACCTAGAAACAGGAAATTGCATAGACAGGTACAGGGTATATTAGGATTCTCTTTCCTGGTGGGCGGGGCCTGTTCTACGTGTTTAGTAAGCTAGGAGTTCAGGTCCCCGTATTGCTTTGCCCTGTAATTAACCCTGTCTGTCTCGCAGAGCCTGTCCTGCCACGCCAGCCGCTCCGAACCACGTCCATTCCTGATGGTGACTACGGCGGATGTTCCACCACCTCTGCAGCTCCGCCAGTCTCCAGTCCCTGGCCCCGTTGGGTGACCCGTCTCATCGCTCAGCAGGTTCCGGACCCCGCCTGACCCTTCAACCCAGCCTTGGACCCTGAGCCTCGTCACCCGGACTACCGTCCAGAACTCGTGTGTTCAGCAACATCCACCTTTCCAGCTCCCCTACGGACTGTCTGGTTACCAATAGTGCTTCGGCTGCCGTGCATCAAGACCCTCTGGCGGGGTGACCGGCCTGGCTGTCTCCTCAGGGGAAACCGGTGTACGGTCCAGAGTTTCCACCACCCGGACGTAACAGCTAGAACAGGCCATGGATCCCGCCCAAGCACTAGCGGCCTTGCAGCAGGAACTCGTACGACAGCGCGAGACTCAGACCCGCATGCTGTCCTTCATGTCTTCTGTGGATACCCGCCTGAACACGCTACAAGCAACGGCCACGTCTTTGGCATCTCAGGTTTCCACTGCACAATCCACGGCCGCAGCTCCCGTGGCAGCCTCCTCGGATGCTTCCAAACTTCGTTTGGCCTCACCACCCCGGTACACTGCAGATCCCAAGACCTGCAGGGGATTCATAAATCAATGCTCCCTCCATTTCAAGCTGCTGCCACACCTTTTTGCCTCTGACCAAGCCAAGGTCGCGTTTATGATGTCCCATCTAGAGGGAGAGGCACTGGCCTGGATGAACCCCTTGTGGGAGAAGGAGGATCCGGTAACCACCGACATCCAGGAGTTCCTGCAGGCTTTTCGTAGCACCTTTGACGAGCCCGGACGCGCCTCCGCGTCTGCCTCATCCCTCCTCCGGCTACGTCAGGGAACTCTGACGGTGGGCCAATATGCTATCCGCTTCCGCACCTTGGCCTCGGAACTAGGGTGGAACAATGAGGCCCTAACCGCCGCCTTCTGGGAGGGACTCTCGGGTCGTATTAAAGATGAGCTGGCTGGTCGTGACGTGCCTTCCACCCTGGATGCCCTGATTGCTCTAGCGACTCGAGTGGATCTTCGCTTTCACGAACGATCCAAAGAGGTCTCCCGCGAGAGGTGTCCGATAAGGCACTCCTCCCCACCCCAGAAGTCCATCGCTCCCCAGTTGGCGTCACCTGGCGCGTCTACCTACGAGCCCATGCAGATTGACCGCCTGAGGCAGTCTGAGCAACGCAGAGCAGAACGACTAGCAAAGGGTCTCTGCTTCTACTGCGGTGATGGCACACACCTGCTACGCTCTTGTCCCGAGAAGCCGGGAAACTCCAAAGCCTAGGCTTGGTAGGAGAGGCCACCCTAGGTGCTGGGACTCTCTCAGACTCCGTTACCTGGACTATTCAAGTCACTACAGAAGAGACCCGGTTCACGGCAGAGGCGTATCTCGATTCCGGAGCTGCAGGCAACTTCATCCAGCAGGCCACGGTGGATAAGTACCAGGTACCTGTCCTTCCACTAGAAAAACCGCTGGTAATCGCCTCTGTAGATGGGAGACCCCTCTCTGACACCGTCTCACTGATCACCAAGCCTGTGGAAGTACGGATCGGTGCCCTGCACACCGAGAAGATCTCCTTCTACGTCCTCCCGCGCATGTCTCATCAGATCCTGCTGGGACTCCCATGGTTACGGGCACACGAACCGTCGGTCAGCTGGAGTACAGGTGACATTACCCGATGGGGCTCCTCGTGTCACGAGAGATGTCTGAAATCCATCCAGCCCATCCGACGACCTCCGGTTCCAGAGTCTCTACCAGGACTGCCTTCTGCCTACTGGTCCTTCACGGACGTGTTTGATAAAAAGGAG
This sequence comes from Anomaloglossus baeobatrachus, assembly GCF_048569485.1. NCBI lineage: Eukaryota > Metazoa > Chordata > Amphibia > Anura > Aromobatidae > Anomaloglossus > Anomaloglossus baeobatrachus. Next base: position 142,100,285 of record NC_134363.1, on the reverse strand, counting down.
TCAGAGGTACTACCGCCTCATCGTCCCTACGACTGTGCCATTGATTTACTGCCAGGAACTACGCCTCCTAGAGGAAGGATATACCCCTTGTCCCCTGCTGAAACACGGGCTATGTCTACCTATATCACCGAGAGCCTGGCTAAGGGGTTCTTTCGGAGATCTTCGTCCCCTGCCGGAGCAGGATTTTTCTTCGTCAAGAAGAAGGAAGGTGATCTGCGCCCTTGCATTGACTATCGGGGATTAAACCAGATCACCGTAAAAAACAAATACCCTCTGCCACTTATCCCCGAACTATTCGATCGGCTCCGAGGAGCTCGTGTATTCACCAAGTTGGACCTCCATGGGGCCTATAACCTGGTTCGCATTCGCTCTGGAGACGAATTGAAGACCGCATTCAACACTCGGGATGGGCACTACGAGTATTGTGTCATGCCCTTTGGTCTGTGTAATGCTCCGGCAGTCTTCCAAGAATTGGTGAACGAAGTGTTCAGAGATCTCCTCTATGTCTGTGTCGTGGTGTATCTGGACGACATCCTGGTCTTCTCTCCGGACCTACAGACCCACAGAGAGAACGTGCAGCTAGTTCTCCAGAGGCTTAGAGAGAACCGTCTGTACGCCAAGTACGAGAAGTGCGTCTTTGAAAAATCGTCTCTTCCCTTCCTGGGTTATGTAATCTTGGACACTGGCCTGCAGATGGACCCAGAGAAAGTGTCTGCCATCATCAACTGGCCTCCTCCTTCCGGACTGAAGGCTATCCAACGCTTTCTCGGCTTTGCGAACTATTATCGTCAATTTATCCCGCACTTCTCTGCCTTGACTGCGCCTCTCTCTGCCTTGACTAAGAAAGGAGCTAATCCTAAGGACTGGCTACCGGCGGCCGATGCCGCGTTCTGCTCCTTGAAACAGGCGTTTGCTTCTTCCCCGGTTCTCCATCGCCCTGAATTGAACCGACAGTTCACCTTAGAGGTGGATGCCTCCTCCTCTGGAGCCGGGGCAGTCTTGATGCAGAACTCCTCCTCCGGAAAGATGGTCACTTGTGGATTCTTCTCCAAGAGCTTCTCGGCACCCGAACGCAACTACACCATCGGGGATCGGGAGCTACTGGCCGTTAAGCTGGCCTTGGAGGAGTGGCGCTACCTCTTGGAGGGAGCAGTATACCCTGTGATCATATACACGGACCACAAGAATCTGGAGTACCTGCGGTCAGCCCAAAGACTGAACCCGCGACAAGCCCGCTGGTCCTTGTTTTTTGCTCGCTTTGATTTCCAGCTCCATTTTCGGCCTGCGGATAAGAACGTGCGGGCAGACGCTCTGTCCAGATCCTTCGTGCCCGTGGAGTTGGAGGAGGAGACGTTACAGCCCATCATCAACCCCAGTAAAGTCATTCCGGTGACTCCTGTCGCTCTAACTCAGATACCCCCTGGGAAAACCTATGTCTCAGATACTGACAGACAGAGAGTCCTGCATTGGGGCCATGCCTCGAAGATCGCCAGCCATGCTGGTCAGAAGAAGACTTGGAGTACGATTGTCCGTCACTACTGGTGGCCGTCCCTCCGTAAAGACATCGCAACCTTCGTCTCAGCCTGTCCATCCTGTGCCCGAAACAAGACACCCAAGCACCTACCATATGGACGTCTTCTGCCTCTGCCCATTCCTTCCGCTCCGTGGCAACATATTGCAATGGACTTCATTACGGACTTACCCTTATCCTCCGGACACACGGTCATATGGGTTGTGGTGGATCACTTCTCAAAGATGGCTCACTTCGTTCCCATGGTCGGGCTGCCCTCTGCCCAGGAGCTAGCTGACTCCTTCATACAGCACATATTCCGATTGCATGGCTTCCCCGCACACATTGTGTCCGACAGAGGAACTCAGTTTACCTCGCGCTTCTGGAGGGCTCTCTGCAAACATCTAGGAGTATCCTTGGACTTTTCTTCGGCCTACCATCCTCAGTCGAATGGCCAAGTGGAACGGGTCAATCAGATCCTGACCTCCTTCCTGCGCCACTACGTCAACATACATCATGACGATTGGTCCACGCTCCTACCTTGGGCTGAATTCTCCCACAACCAACACATCAGCGAGTCCACCTCCAGCTCTCCCTTCCAGGTCGTTTACGGACTTCAGCCTTCGGTCCCGTTGCCAGTATCCTCGGCTTCCGATGTCCCTGCAGCAGATGCTCTGGTTCAGGACTTCTCAACTATATGGAACTTTGTCAAGTCTTCCCTAGAACGTGCTTCTTTGCGGATGAAGAGACATGCGGACAAGAGGCGCCTGGATCCCCCGTGTTTCTCCCCAGGTGATCTGGTCTGGCTTGCATCCAGATATGTCCGATTGAAGTTACCCTCGTACAAGTTGGGTCCTCGTTACATCGGGCCGTTTAAAGTCATCAGCAAGATCAATGCAGTCTCCTACAAACTGCAGCTCCCGGCCACGATGCGGATACCCAACTCCTTCCATGTCTCCTTGCTCAAGCCGGTCGTCCTTGGACCCTTCTCCGCTGCTGCCAGTCCTGCTCCTCCTCCTATCGCTGACGATGACATCTATGCGGTAAGGAATATCGTGGCCATGAAGACCGTGCGAGGTCGGCAATATTTCCTGGTGGACTGGGCGGGTTATGGTCCCGAGGATAGGTCCTGGGAGCCCCGGGAGAATGTTGGCACTCCTCTGATTCGTGCTTTCCTGTCCCGGTTGCGGGGAGGGGGGCGTGGGGGAGGGGGTACTGTCACGCTTCCCGGTCCCCGTGCCCCGCTCTCCGGTCCCCATGGCCCGCTCCCCGCTCCCCGGCGGCGTACCCTGCTCACCACTCCGGTCCCGGCCTCCTCTTCCTCGCCTGCGCCCTCCATGCGTCCAGCTCCCCGCTACCGGCGCTCCTCTGCGACGTGGGACACTCAGCCGGGCACTCCTGCTTCCTCTGCACCGCTCCCTGGACTGGCTTCTGGTAGACGGGCCTCGCGCATGCGCATTAGGGCGCGCGCGCGGTCATTGACCCTTTCTTAAAGGGCCAGCACCTAGAAACAGGAAATTGCATAGACAGGTACAGGGTATATTAGGATTCTCTTTCCTGGTGGGCGGGGCCTGTTCTACGTGTTTAGTAAGCTAGGAGTTCAGGTCCCCGTATTGCTTTGCCCTGTAATTAACCCTGTCTGTCTCGCAGAGCCTGTCCTGCCACGCCAGCCGCTCCGAACCACGTCCATTCCTGACGATGACTACGGCGGATGTTCCACCACCTCTGCAGCTCCGCCAGTCTCCAGTCCCTGGCCCCGTTGGGTGACCCGTCTCATCGCTCAGCAGGTTCCGGATCCCGCCTGACCCTTCAACCCGGCCTTGGACCCTGAGCCTCGTCACCCGGACTACCGTCCAGAACTCGTGTGTTCAGCAACATCCACCTTTCCAGCTCCCCTACGGACTGTCTGGTTACCAATAGTGCTTCGGCTGCCGTGCATCAAGACCCTCTGGCGGGGTGACCGGCCTGGCTGCCTCTTCAGGGGAAACCGGTGTACGGTCCAGAGTTTCCACCACCCGGACGTAACACGTGGCTATGATGCCGAACATCCCTCCCCCTTCAGGAAGTGGACGTTCGCCGCCCACAGCGTGGTCGCACGATAGGTAAGTACGTGTGATGGGGGGTTACCGACTTTGTGCGACACGGGAAGCGATTTGCCCGTGACTTAAAAAGGACGGGGGCGGGTACGATCGATTGTGAAATTGCACAATCGGTCGTACCGTGTAAAGCAGCCTTTAATCTCTGCTAGTCTGCTTGTTAGTCTCCTTTGATCACATGCTGTGGGGAAGCCAATCACACCTGCTCCCCTCCTATATATGCTGGCTAAATCCTTTCACCTATGCCAGCTATTATTTATCTTAGCTGGTCTGGTGAGGTGATGCAATTCAAACTATCTGGTGGATATTATACTTGTTAAGGTCGGTGGTGGAGTTAACCCTTGTTGCCTTTTTATTGTTACCTTAGTCCTCTTGCTTTCACCCTGAGTGTCTCATTGTCTATTCGTGTGTGTGTGTGTGTGTGTGTGTGTGTGTGTGTGTGTGCAGTGTGCCAGAGTTTCTTTTCCCCCCTTGTCTGTCTTTATCTGTTTCCATCACACTCCTACCCCCATCTTTCACTGCTGGTGGGAGGGGGGTATCAGAGTAGTACTGATCAGGTGCATAGCCAGGACTAGGACTCCGGCATCTCCACCATCAGGTGTAACCCTAAGAATAGGGATAGCCTATAGACCCCTAGTGTGTCCATGGGCTATGCCTATACCTATAGTCTGTCCCCGCTATGCTAATGGTCACCTTGTGACACCAGCTAGGTGTATTTGGAGAAATTAAAACAGTCCATATTTGACCAACTGTAGTATAGTATCATAGACACACACTTTATATAATGCTTTACGTCAGGTAGGGAAGTAAAATCATACTCATCACTTTGTAGCAACTCTTTATATTGTCATATTTAAACGTTCGGTCACATCCGCTACTTTCACATTTACACTGGTTGTCCACAAGGTCACAGCCATAACGGGTGCAACGATATTCATATAAATTGTCATAGTCGGCTAAAAAAGAAAAAGAGAAAATAAAACATTAGAGATAAAAACTGGTTTTGTCCCTACCCAATTTTGTTTTAGTGATCACTTCTCCTTTGCGGAGATAATCCATTCACCTCACAGGTGTGACATATCAAGATGCTGATTGGACAGTATGATTATTGCACAGGTGTGCCTTAGGCGGGCTTTGCACACTACGACATTGCAGGTGCGATGTCGGTGGGGTCAAATTGAAAGTGATGCACTTCCGGCATCGCAGGCGACATCGTAGTGTGTAAAGCCTAGATGATACGATTAACGAGCGCAAAAGCGTCGCAATCGTATCATCGGTATAGCGTCGGCGTAATCCATAATTACGCTGACGCGACGGTCCGATGTTGTTCCTCGCTCCTGTGGCAGCACACATCGCTGTGTATGAAGCTGCAAGAGCGAGGAACATCTCCTACCTGCGTCACCGCGGCTCCCGTAGGATATGCGGAAGGAAGGAGGTGGGTGGGATGTTTACATCCCGCTCATCTCCGCCCCTCCGCTCCTATTGGCCGCCTGCCGTGTGACGTCGCAGTGACGCCACACGACCCGCCTCCTTACTCAGGAGGCTGGTCGCCGGCCAGAGCGACGTCGCAGAACAGGTGAGTCCATGTGAAGCTGCCGTAGCGATAATGTTTGCTACGGCAGGTATCACAAGGATATTGCAGCTGCGACGGGGGCGGGGACTATCGCGCTCGGCATCGCAGCATCGGCTTGTGATGTCGCAACGTGCAAAGTACCCCTTAGTCTGGCCATACTAAAAGGCCACTCTAAAATGTACGGTTTTATTGTGACGCCCTGGGCAAGCCAGGGGTCACAGGTCACATCACATGCACCCCACATTCCCGGCAGGTACACCTAGGCTAACCTAAAAACCTTGTTGCCTTCCTCCAGGGGCTGATGTCCACACCAGGGGGTGGGCCAGGCGGTAGGCTCCGCCCACCGAGGAGTTCACAGCCCTGGAGGCGGGAGAACCAGGCGGTGAAGTTAGAGTAGTGAAGTTAGGGAAGTGAAAGAAGAAGGAGGTGAAGTGGTAGAGGAGCTAAGGAGAGAAGCTGAAGTAAAGAGAAAGTGACAGTTAAGAAAGCCTGAAGTTGGTCCGGGTGTGTGCCCCGGACTGAGACAGCAAGGTCAGCAGACGGCGGTGATAGTCTGCAGGGGGACTGCTTGGAGGTTGCTGGAAGGACCGCTGATGGGTGGTGACCCGGCGGTACCGGAGCAGTATACGAAGAACAGTCAGCACCAGGGCAGGGGCCTTTCGGATCCCGGCAAGGCTAGGAGTCGCCATAATTTGCCAAATCCATCAGTGAAGGGGACCTCTGTCTCCTAATAACCAAGTCCCGATTGAAGGCAACAGTCCGACCGTTAAGGGGAGACACCGCCACCGCCAAGGCACAAGTTTCCCAGGGCCAGCGCCTGCGGGCAAGAGAGAGGCTCCTCCGGCTCATGTCCAGGTCGGGGAGCGGGTAGCCGGTGGGAACCCATCGCTACCAAAAAGACTTTACATAGGTGCAGGGAAGAGACCGTCACCGCTAACTGCAGGGAACAGCAGCACCGTAACCGTCCGAGGGACCCGTCCAACCAGCCGTTTGTTTACTAAGAACTGTGTCGTGTTTACTGGCTGAGTGAGTACCTCCGTGCCGTGCGGCACAGCGCTGCCCCTGCACCTCCACAGGCCCCATACCCGCCTGTCCACCATACCAACCCCATCACTGGGCCCCGGGACCACCAAACCCCCTACCCACGGAGGAGCAAATCAACAACTGGCTGCTCCATACCATCACTCCCAGGCTCCCTAGACAGAGCAGCGGTGGTGTCCACTTAATCACCACAACCGTGGGTGGCGTCACGGACAATAAACTATCCCAAATCCCAATCCCCTTTCACTCACGGGCGAGGAGCGCCGCTCGAGTCCCCGGGATCCGGCCCATCGCTCGAGCCACCGAGCAGCAGCAGCAGGCCGCAGCAGCCGCAGCGGCAGCCGGACCCGAGCAGTGGGAGAGCGTGGCGTCCCCTCCTCCGCCCGCGACATTTTCACACAGCACAATGCCACAGAAGCTGCAAGTTTTGAGGGAGCATGTAATTGGCTGCTGACTGCAGGAATGTCCACCAGAGCAGTTCCCCATAAATTGAATGTTCATTTCTTTACCACAAACCGTCTCCAAAGGTGTTACAGAAAATTTGGTAGACCATCCAACCGGCCTCACAACCGCAGACCACATGTAACCACACCAGCCCAGAACCTCCACATCCAGCAACTTCATCTCCAAGATCGTCTGAGACCGGCCCCCTGGACAGCGGCTGCAACAATCGGTGCAGAACCAAAGAATTTCTGTACAAATTGTCAGACACCATCTCAGGGAAGCTCATCTGTTGCTCGTGGTCCTCATCGGGGGTCTTCACCTGACTGCAGTCCATCGTTGTGACCGACCTGAGTGAGCAAATGCTCACATTCGATGGTGTCTGGCATGTTGGTGAGGTGTTCTCTTCACCAATAAATCCCATTTTTTTCTGTACAGGGCAGATGGCAGACTGGCATATTGTGGTCACACCAGAAACTGACTGGTTTCCTGACCCTCCCCAATCCCCACTGCAATATTTGTAGCGCCCCTGACTACATCAGGGTGCTACAGGGAACTGCATCCTGTCCCTCAGGGTGCAGGGCCTACCCTCCATGGTTCCATGTTCCCATCAACAGTGTCACTGACATCCGCACTACAAATCCCAACAACACCTCACACCAGGGCTGGACAGACACACCAGTGGGTTGGTCAAGTTGGAGAACGGCCGCCCACCTAGGGGTCAGGCAGACTGGTGGGAGGGAGGAATTCAGTTTGGAGTTAGCTCTCAAAGTGAGAGGGAGTTGAGTGGTAGCCCTCAGAGAGTGAGGAGCTAGGGAGTTGGAGATCCCAGGGAGGCGACAGGTTGGGTCGCAGACGGTGGTCTGGGACCACAGGAGTCGGGGACTGGTATTAGGAACACTGGAAATGAGTGTAACGGACGCAGTCTAAGAGGACTGTTGGCACCAGAAAGCCTAATTACCTTACCGATACCGAGCATGGCGGGGTACAGGACCCTAGATCAGGGAAGAGCTTTAAGCGCCTTGGTAATTAACCTGTGGAGGATAGTCTCTTTATGAACTTTCCCCAAGAGCTCAGAGATTGGAGGCATCAGCGCAACGCGGGGGATAGGGTTCTCCAAAATACACAACCCACTAAAATTCCAAGTGCCATCCACCAAGAGCACAGCTGCCATACACACGGATAGCGGGGCCCCGAAAGCTTCAAGCCGAGGGGCCACAATGGTCAATAAATTTGTGCATGGAGACAGGGCTCCGGACTTACCAAATAACACTGGTGGGAGCGGGACCTAGACGGGCTCCCCCCATAGAGACTGCGGTGCCTAGAGACTTTGGTTTACCATCTGTGTGAGTGTCTGCTTATTCCACCTAATCCAGCACCAGACTACCGCAGTGAGTAATCTGACCACATGCACCCTGCTTTTCAAGGAACAGCCACCCATTTACCAAATCCCCCATTGTCCGGGGCCTTCCCTACCTGCGGAGGGACTGACACCTGGCTGCCCCACACCATCTGCCCTGGCACTCCCATCGGCAGCGGCGGTACTCCCCTTTACCACAACCCGCAGGTGGCGTCACAAACATTCATCTCCTATAAATTCCCCTTTACATTTGAGTGGCCGCAAGCTCCCGGATCCGGACCCTCGAGCCACAGCAACCCCAGATCCGAGCAGTTCGACTGCTGCAGAGGCGGCACATATGCGTTCACACATCATTTTTTTATGCAGCATGGTTTTTGACAATGTTTTCAGATCTGAAATGCTTTTTGAACAGTTTATTTTACAATGTTTTGATGCAGTTTTCAAGAGGTTTTTGAAGCTTTTTTTTTCTTACGGGTTTTTTGCAGCTTTCTGACTTGACAATGTTTGGAGCAGATTTCACTCTGAATTGGCATCAAAGAAGTGATATGCCCCATCTTTTTTGTCTCTGCAAAATTTTTCTGAGGCCTGCAACACACATCTGTGCCATCGGTACGTGTTTGGGACTTATTGACACGTACCGGCGGCACGAACACACGTGCACCCATGTTTTCCTATGGTAACAGGCACACACACGTAAAGCCACATGGAACGTGTGTCTGTGTGGTTTGTATGTGTGTGCGTTTTTTAACATGGATGACATGTTTCACCGGCATCACGCAGACACGGACCCGCTAAAGTCAATGGGTCTGTGTCCGCACGTACGTGACACGGACGTGTGTTTACCGTATGGTCCGTGTGGGTTTTTTTTTTTTTTTAAAAAATAGTGAAACGGCTCAAGACACACGGACTGCACACGGACATGACACGTACGTATCTCACACATACACGGACATTCAACACGCACGCACGGCAAGCATACGCCATCACACTGATGTCACACGTACCGGAGAAACAGGCATCCAAAACGGAACACGGACCCGAAAAACGGACCGCAAGACATGCACGTGTTTTTTGCGGACGTGTGTTTCAGGCCTAAGCTTTATTGGAAAAAAACTCCACTGTATGAACAGAAATGTGGTGAAACTAAAGCCTGCTTTACACGAGATGATCTATCGTGCGATAGATCGTCGGGGTCACGGTTTTTGTGACGCACATCCAGCATAGCTTGCGACGTCGACCTGTGTGACACCTCCTAGCGACACAGTATCGCTCACAAATCGTGAGTCGTGTACTCGTTGCTAGGTTTCATAAAATTGTTTATGAAACATGGCGCCGGTTGTTCATCGTTTCCATGGCATCACACGTTGCTCCGTGTGACACCACGGGAACGATGAACATCGCTTACCTGCATCCCGCAGCACCCGCCGACTATGTGGAAGGAAGAAGGTGGGCGGGATGTTTACATCCCGCTCATCTCCGCCCCTCCGCCTCTATTGGCCGTCCGCCGTGTGACGTCGCTGTGACGCCGAACATCCCTCCCACTTCAGGAAGTGGACGTTCGCCGCCCTAAGCGACGTCGCACGGGAGGTAAGTACGTGTGACGGGGAGTTAACGACTTTGTGCGCCACGGGCAATGAATTGCCCGTGACGCACAAACCACGGGGGCGGTTACGATCGCTCGTGCAATCGCACGATAGATCGTAACGTGTAAAGCCCGCATTAAAGGAAGACTGTTCAATGAGTACTTGAAGCAGTTTTTGGTTTAGAAGAATTACTAGGGAATACGTTCCAATATTCTTGTTAAACACCTCTGTATGAAAATATCTTAACTAGAGATGGGCGAAAAGTAATTATTCTTGTTCGGATAACGAGAACTATTTCAGTATACGTCACAGCAAGAAAAAAGCTCTTTTTCCCCGTTGACTTGCATTAGGTTCGTTATTCATGGCAAATACCGGAATAGTACTTTGGGATTCGCTACAAATAATCCGAACACAAATAGTTACTATTCGTCCATCACTAATCCTAACCCTAGGGGGGCAATATGTATCAAAATCTACAAACACAATAAAAATATGACATTGGAACACATGAAAAGGAACCTGCCAGCAACTTTTAACCCTTCAAACCAATTGTATGACTATAAAAAAAATATCCAGTCAAACCTATTATGACCCAAAAAGGCTGCTCCAGCAGTGAGAAATCACATTTTGAAGTTCAGCCTGGAAGGGTATTTGGGCGTGAAGATGCACTTACAGCTTCTCAGTCTCAGGCTTCTGCCACACTCACGTGAAATTCACGCACGTGCCGAAAGACACGTATTTCCCCTGCGTGTTGCGTGCAGGTAAGTACGTGTCTCTGGTACGTGCAGGACACGTGTGTTCTACGTGTGCTATCCGCGATAGCACACGTAGAACCGGTAATTATTATACTCACCTGGTCCTTCCTGCTGTCCGCGCTGCTGTCCGTGGTGCTGATCCTCGGTCTCCAGCCCTCCCGTCTCCCGCTGCTGCTGCTGCCAGGCAGTGAAGTGAATATTCAATGAGAATAATGAGCGGCGGTCGGCAGCAAGAGGCAGCAGCGGCAGAGACAGGAGGGCTGGAGAAGGTGAGTTAATGTTTTGTTTTTTTTTCACTGACATGTGTGTTTTCTCCGGCGCGTGTCACACGGGGCCGCATCCACACTACACCCGTGTGGTACGGGTGCGGGCCGTGTGACACCCGTGCTGCCGGTGAAAAAACGGACATGTCAGCGCTTTGAAAATCGCACACACGTACAAACGCACACGGACACACGTTCCGTGTGGTTTTACGTGTGTGTGCCTGCTACCATAGGGTGGCATTGCTGTACGTGTCTCCGTGTCTCCGGTACGTGTAAAAAATGCCAAACACGTACCGGAGGCACGGATGTGTGGCGCTAGCCTCATACTGTGTTTCCTAACTATCTCTCTGGTTTAACCCTCCCTCTGGTTTATTGACAGGTCTTTTGCTCTAGTACACTGGTCACTGACCTGTCAATCAGCCAGAAGAGGGTGGTGCTAGGAGGGGCCTACAGCGTGAGGCTGAGGAGCTGTAAGTGTGCCATCACACCCCGATGTACTTTCAGACTGAACTTCATAACGCAAATTTATTGGTGCTACAGAAGCACTTTGGGATCATAAAAGGGATCAACTGGTTTATCTCTTAAAGGGTTACCCAATCGTATAAATGGTTTGGAAGGTAAAGCTTGCTGATATGTTCCCTTTAATAAACTTACGTGAATCATATCTGGGATCACAATATAGAGGGGTGAAATGAGGAAATGAGAAGTCTGGAAGGCATGTACGCTTAGTGATACAGTCACATACTCCTACGACTTTGTAACATCCAGACTGCTCCGGACAGTTCTCATCATCATCTTCAAAATAAGCCAATGCTCTATCGTGAGCAGGTAATTCTGCAGAAGAGAAACATAGGAATAAATGATTTGGACTTTTATTGGATTTATATTGCACATACAGTATATAGCACTGTGCCAAAGTTTTAGACACATAGAAAAAAAGCTGCAAAAGTAGGATTGCTTCACAAAATAGAAGGGTTAAAGGGGATGTCCACTACTGGGAGATCTTCTTCTGATTCCACATGTTTCTCTCAGATAAAAAAATAAAGACTCTACTCACCTCCCGTATCAGCACCCTTCGAATGGTGTCCAGGCTCGCAGTGCTGGGGCTCACATGGGCCTGTGACATCACGCGAGCCCTGCGTCCAATCAGCGCCGGCTCCCTTTTCCCCGCCTTCGGACCAAACGAGCAATCAACAGGAAGTGAGTGCAGCCACAGCTCTCACTTCCTGTTGATTAACTCATTTGGTCTGAAGGCGGAGAGACAGAAACCAGCGGTGATTGGACATAGGTCTTGCGTGATGTCACAACCCCACGTGAGCCCGGACACCGCTGGAAGGGAGCTGGTATGGGAACTGAGTATAGGCTTTATTATTTTACCTGTGGGATATGTGGAATTAGAAGGGATTGTCCTAGTAGTGGACAACCTCTTTAATAGTTTATTGTTATCAATTAACAAAATGCAAAGCGAATGAACTAAAGAGAAATCTAAATCACATCAACATCTGGTGTTACTGACCTTTGTGATCAAAACAGATTCAATCTTCTCAGTACATTTACTTATATTGCATTATTTTGTAGAATTCAAGTCACGAGTTTGACTAATGAATTATACCAAACAAGTGACAGTGATCATAATTTTCATGTGTACGTAACTGAAACAGGAACAATTGTGTAGGAGGCTTAAAACTGGATGAGGAGCAGCCAAACCATTCTACAAAGGTGAGGATGTGGAAAACAGGTTCATATCATACACATCATACACCATGGCAAGACGGAGCTCAGCAACAAGACATAAGGTAGTTATAGTGAATCAACAAGGTGTCTCCCAGGCAAAGACTTCGTAGCAGACTATTTTTTTAAACATTTTTACTCTGGAGCTTTTTTTCTACACGTGCCTAAAGTCTTTGCACAGTATTGTATATATTGTAATTTCTATACATGTAAATTCAAGTTTATTGTTGAACTCCTTTGGTGTTCTTCAGTCTTCCTGGGTGGTTCTTGTCTCTTTACATGATCGTATTGGTGGACCGTTTATCATCTCAATGAGTGATGGTGAACAGCAGGACAGACCTGAAGCAGAGGAAAACTTGTGCAACACAGCGTCAGCTCCTCAGTAGAGGACCCCTGGACACAGGCACCACAACTATGGAAACAGTGAGCCAGAACATGACCTCTAGTGACAACTGATGGGACACCAGGCAGGAGATGTTCAATTTCTCCATGGCACCTCACATGCTCCTCATAGTACCTACAACTATTAAATGAGGGTCCGAAACATAATATTTCACCTCTATTGCCTGAGAATTCCCTACTAAACAAGTAGAAAGGGAGAAGAACTGTCTTCCCCCAGTGCCTCATAGTCTATCGCTATGACATCTTCTACTGTAACTTGTTTAATACTCCATTACAGTAGACTTACCTTTGCAGGCTCCTATGTTGGGGATCTCTACCAGTCCTGAGCCATTGATGGCTCCACATTTATAGTACCTATCACAATAACCAAATTCCCAGTTTGGGCCTCCACAGATCTCTCCTTCTTGCTTTGCACAATGTCGGCAGCACCCACATGGATCTATGGCTTCCCTTCCAGGGCAGGGCGTTATCATTGGTGGACATTTTCTTTCTTCGCATGCTGTGCAGTTGTACGCTGACTGTGCCGGCTGGAAAAAGGATGAAAAAAGAAAAAGCAAAAAGTAAAGCAGTATCATTGTCACTAACGTTCACTGGAGCTTGGCTGATTCTGGTAGGAGGCTTCTCTGTTTTTACTTCACTAATAGAATATTTGGCCTCAAGAAGCTTAAAAAGGTGTCATTGCACAATAGTTGGCACAGTAAGCACCACAGAGGGCACTGAACCGACCCATACAAACAAAAAGAACACCGTGCAGCCTTTCTCCTTTTTTCCAGATTAGTCTCTGGACCCCTGATGTTGCCATACTCACTTGTTGTTCCCTGTTCTATGCATTCTTTTTATATATGAACGTTTAAAAGAAACTTTCCCTCAATGACGTTTTGAACGTGACAGATAAGTCCTCTTTAAGGAGATGGAAATATTGTCACATTCCCCTCGAAGACACCAGTCACGTTGGTATGTAATGAAATGTGTAATGTGATGGTGGTGTGGCGCCCTGGACAAGCCAGGGGCCACAGAGAACAACACCACAACACCCCACACTCCCAGCAGGCACATCGAAGTCAGACACAAAACCCTTGTTGCCTTCCTCCAGGGGCTGATGTCCACACCAGGGGGTGGAGCCAGGCGGTTGGTCTCCGCCCACCGAGGAGTTCACAGTCCTGGAGGCGGGAAAACCAGGCAGATCAGTTTTGGAGAGGAGTCAGGATAGTTGAGAAGTGAGAGTGGAAGGAGAAAAGTGACAGCAAAAGAGCCTGAAGTTGGTCCGGGTGTGTGGCCTGGACAGATCAGCAAGGTTGGCAGACGGTGGTGACCGTCTGCAGGAGTGGCCGATTGGAGTCTACCGTAAGGACCGTGGACGGGTGGTGGCCCGGCGGTACCGGACCAGTACGCAAAGAGAAGCCAGCACCAGTGGCATGGGCTTTTCGGACCCCGGCAAGGCTAGGAGTCGCCGTGAATTTGCCGAATCCGTTAGTGAAGGGGACCTCCTGGGTTTCCAAACAGTCAAGTCCCGACAGAAGGCAACAGTCCAACCTAGTGAGGGAGACACCGCCACCGCCAAGGCAACCGTTTCTCAGGGCCAGCGCCTGCGGGCAAAAGGGGCTCCTCCGGCCCATATCCAAGCCGGGGAGCGGGTTACCGGTGGGAACCCATTGGAACCGTACAGACAGCGTAGGTGCAGGGAAAAGACAGTCACCGCTAACCTGCCGGGAGCAACAACACTGCAGCCGTCCGAGGGACCCGTCCATCCAGCCGCTTGTTTTACCGTGAACTGTGTCCTCATCATTGGGCTGAGTGAGTACCACCATGCCGTGCAGTACAGCGCTGCCCCCGCGACCCTGCACCTCATCAGGCCCCGCAACCCGCCTGTCATCCATCCCTACCCCATCACCGGGCCCCGGGACAGCCAACCCCCTACCCACGGAGGGGTGAATTAACAACAAAGCTGCTCCCTGTCACCGCTCCCGGGATCCCCGTCCAGAGCAGTGGTGGTGTCCACAAAATCACCACAACCGTGGGTGGCATCACGGACAATATCCCTAAAACCAAACCACCCCTTTTCACTCACAGGCAAGGAGCGCCGCTCGAGTCCCTGGGATCCGGCCCATCGCTCGAGCCACCGAGCAGCAGCAGCGGCAGCCGGACCCGAGCAGTGGGAGAGCGCAGCGTCCCCTCCTCCACCCGCGACAACTTGGCGTCACGAACAGGATCCTACTGTTCTACCGACTGGTGGAAGTGCGCCTTGTGTGACCGCCGGAGGTGTCCGGCTGGAAAAATTGAAAACCCGCCATCTTGGGCGCGAAGAGTTCCCGCTCGAGCGTCTCCTCGAGTAGTGGAGGCGCGAAGGCCAAAACCCCGCCCCTGTAAAGGAGGGGCCGGAAAGAGACTAAGGGGACGGAAACAAGATGTCTGCACCCGACGGAGCCGCTGGAGGAGCGGCGGACGCAGCCACGGGAGCACCCATAAATGGGAATGGGCCTGCCCAGGTCCTGGCTGCGTTGGCGGGGGCGCCGCGGCCCCAGCTCTTGCTCAGGTGATGCCGTTCTCTTTGCCCTATGTGCCCGGAGCTGCCTGGCTGCCGCAGTACGATGGGAAACCTGATGCCTTGCAGTCCGCTGCTAGAACTGTACCCCCTGACTGATAAGCAACATGCAGCGCTAGTGCTGGGGCAGCTAACCGGCGCGGCTGAGCAAGAGGCGGAGACCTGGGCCGAGGGGGACCGGTCCTCTGTAGCCACCATATTTGAAAAGCTGCAGACTGCATTTGAGACCCGTACCGAGGCAGAGTTGCGGATGCAGTTCTATCAATGCCGACAATGGCCCGCAGATAGCATTCGAGACTATGCTCTGCGCCTGCAAACCGCACTCCGCACACTGAAGCGGGTGGACACCATCAGCAGTGTGGACAGTAACAAGATGTTAAGTGAGCAGTTTGTGCAGGGGATGAGGTCCTCAGAGGACCGCAAACAGCTTCGGCTGTGGGCCCTAGAACACCCTGACGTGGACTTTGCCGTATTGAAGGAACGGGCCATCAAAGCTCTGGAACCCCCCGCATTGGAAGCTCCTGAGCCAACCCTGTGGCCAGTTGAGACTGCTCCTGTTGTCGTGGCTCCTACCATACCGGCACCTCCAGTGCCTGCAGCCCCAAGCGGGGCGATGGAAGAGCTCGCGGCTCGAGTTCGCCGCATGGATGGGGACCTTGCTAAGATTCTCGCCGCACTCCAGCCTCCAACCAGATCCCAGGCGCCGGTGGAGATGCAGCTCGCCGACAGCCCGGAGGACGTCCCTTGGATGCAGCGGAGAAGGGCCAATGGCCTACGGAACGGGCCCCCAATCTGTTACAGGTGCAGCAAACCCGGCCACTACGCCCGACGGTGTCCGTTAAACGAGCAACCCCTGGGGCCACGGGCCAATCCTCAGGAGTAGAACCCCACGGCCCCCCAGACTGGCGGGACCGGTACATCGGGGCCCGGCCTATCATCCCAGTGGCTGTGGACGGCATACCGGTGATGGCCCTCCTGGACACTGGATCACAGGTAACCACTATACCATACACACTGTATCAACGGTATTGGGGGAAAGACGAGCTGGCTCCCCCAGATGCCAGTATAACACTGATTGCTGCTGATGGGCTCCCATTGACCCAAGTGGGATACAAGCAAGTGGCCATGACTGTGGGACGAGCTGACTGCAACGCCAGGGTATGATTGTAATAATGAATGAACCCAGTGATCATAACCCGAAGATAGTGCTGGGAACTAATGTGATGGAGCACTGTATGAGTGATGTGCTGACCCTACTGCAGCAGCTGGCCGCCACGGCGGCAAGGAGCCGACAGAGAGCTGTGCAGCGGGAGATCCGAGCCTTGATGTACCGCCAGCATGTGAACTCGACAGGAGGAGAGATTGGTGGGGTGAGAGTGATGGATGTTGCCCCGTTGATTGTGCCCCCTCGGAGCGAGATGATGATTTGGTGTAGGGCAGCAGTAGGTCCCCAGGGGCGTGACTACCCTGCCATGATAGAGCCCATGCCCTCTGAACACTGGCCCACAGTAATGGCCGCCCGAGGGGTGGTAGATGTAAAGAAGGGGAGAGTGCCTGTGAGGGTGCTGAACTGTGGGGAGGAAGAAGTCAGGCTTCCCCGGTATGCTACACTTGCCAAGTTGCTCACTCTGGACCCCCACACCATCCGCAAGGCAGTTCCCCCCAACCTCACCATCGACTGCCAGCACTCACCCGCCCCAAGGGGAGTTAGATGAGTGGCACCGACAGTTACATGTAGGCACTGATGATACCCCTACACATCACAAAGAAGGGGTATACCGGGTGGTATGGGAGTATGAGCAAGTTTTTAGCAAACATCCCCTAGACTTTGGGCAGATTAAAGGGGTCCAACACCATATCCCCACCGGTGAACACCCCCCTATCAAAGAGAGGTACAGGCCTATTCCCCCTGCACACTACCAATGTGCAAAGGACATGTTGAGGAACATGAGGGAGGCAGGGGTTATCAGGGACAGCTGTAGTCCCTGGGCCGCCCCGTTGGTACTGGTTAAGAAGAAGGACGGCACCATGCGGATGTGTGTGGATTACCGGAAGATTAACCAGATAACGCATAAAGATGCTTACCCACTGCCCCGTATTGAAGAGTCCTTGGCCGCACTGAGAACTGGGAATTACTTCTCTACCCTTGACCTCACCAGCGGGTACTGGCAAGTGGCCGTGGCACCCGAGGACTGGGAGAAAACTGCCTTCACCACCCCAATGGGGCTCTGTGAATTCAATAGTATGCCGTTCAGGCTGTGCAACGCCCCTGGAACCTTCCAACGGCTGATGGAATGCTGTCTGGGGCATTTAAATTTCGAGACCGTCCTGTTGTACCTGGATGATGTGATTGTATACTCCCAGACATATGAAGCCCACCTGGAGCACCTGGCCGAGGTGTTCGCGTCCCTTGCCAAATACGGGATGAAGTTGAAGCCCTCCAAGTGTCATCTGCTGAAACCCAGAGTGCAGTACCTGGGGCATGTGGTGGGTGCAGAAGGTGTCACCCCCGACCCCGAGAAGATCACTGCCATCCAAGACTGGCCGAGACCAACCACAGTAAGGGAAGTAAGGCAGTTCCTGGGTCTGGTGGGGTACTACCGTCGCTTCATCAAGGGGTACACGAAGATGGCTGCCCCCATGCAAGACCTCCTCGTGGGACAGACCAAAGGTGGTAGACCCCTCGGAGCCCCACTGGTGTGGGAAGAGAGGCATGAGGAATCCTTCCGCCAGCTGAAAGCGGCCTTGACCGGAGAGGAGATCCTAGCGTATCCTGATTACAGCCACCCGTTCATCCTCTACACCGATGCCAGCAATGTGGGCTTGGGGGCAGTCTTATCCCAGGTCCAAGACGGGAAGGAAAAAGTGATTGCTTATGCTAGCCGAAAGCTCCGACCGACTGAAAGGAATCCTGAGAACTACAGCCCTTTCAAGCTCGAGCTCCTGGCGCTGGTGTGGGCTATCACCGAGCGGTTCCGCCATTACCTGGCCGCAGCAAAGTTCACCTCTTTCACGGATAACAATCCGCTGACCCACCTGGACACGGCCAAGTTGGGCGCGTTGAAACAGCGGTGGGTGGCCAGGCTAGCCAACTACGATTTCACCATCAAATACAGGGCCGGTCGTGCCAACGTTAATGCTGATGCACTCTCTCGGATGCCCCACTTGTCAGAAGAAGGGTGCGAGGATGATGACCTCGAAGAGATCGAGTTGCCTGCATTTCACCAGCCACCAACTGAGAAGGTGCATGTCCACCAACAACGGGTGAACCTGGACCCGCTGCCCAGTCAGGAGTGTCAGGAAGCTCAAAACCAGGCGCCCGCTGTCCGCCTAGTCAAGATCCTGGTGGAGCAAGGCGCTGCTGGAATAGACCCTGCCGCCCCAGCTGAAGCCCAACGCCTGTGGCGAGAACGGACCCGGCTGTATCTACACCAGGGGAAGTTGTACCGTGAGCTGATTAACCCGAAGACTCGTGAGAAAATCCGCCAGTTGGTGATTCCCCAAGCTAATGTGCCCACCGTTCTACAAGCGTACCATGATGGTGCCGGACACTTCGGATGGAAGAAGCTGGAAATGCTGTTGAAAGAGCGGTTCTATTGGAGTGGGATGCGGGAGTCTGTAGGGACTGGTGCCGAGAGTGCGGTCCTTGCACGCTGAGAAGGAAGGACGAGGCCAGCCAGAAGGCGCCCCTACACCCGATCGTTACACATCAACCGCTGGAGCTGGTCGCCCTGGACCATGTAAAGCTCACCCCCAGCCGAAGTGGGTACACCTACGCTCTAACCATAGTAGACCACTATTCAAGGTTCATGGTGGTTGTTCCAGTCAAAGACCTAACTGGTCGTACCGCCGCTAGAGCGTTCCAGGCTTATTTCTGCCGACCACATGGATACCCTGAGAAGGTGCTTACTGACCAAGGCCCGGCCTTTGAAGCGGAGGTGTTCCATGAGTTTTGCCAGTTGTACGGCTGCAAGAAGATCCGGACCACGCCTTACCATGCCCAGACCAACGGCATGTGTGAGAAGATGAACCACTTGGTCCTGGGCCTCCTCAAGACGTTGCCGCTGGAAGAGCGGAACCTGTGGCCGGAGAAGCTACCTGACTTGGTCGATATGTACAACAATATCCCTTCCAGCTCAACGAAGTGCACCCCAGCATACCTGATGAGGGCTCTCCCCGGTCGGCTACCGGTGGATCTGGACATGGGATTGGAAGCCCCAGAAGCACTCCCTTCGACAGCTGAATGGGAAACTCGGCGGAGGGTGCAATACCGACAGATTCAAGAATATGTTGAGAAGAACTTGAGTCGAAGTCGGGAACAGCAGGAGCAGCGCTTCAACCAGAAGGCGTCTGCTGGCCCTTTCCAGCCTGGAGATGTAGTGCTGAAGCGGAAGAGGAGAACCCACAAGCTGGATGATCAATGGGAACAAACCCCATACGTCATACAGCCCACAGGATGGGAAGATGGGAAGACCTACCAGATCAGTCGTGACCAAGGGGGCACTTTGGCCACGGTTTCCCGGGACCATCTAAAAAGGTGCCCACCAGCATTGAGGGCAGCGGCCGAAGCTCCAGTTCCTCCACCAGCGGAGAAGGCAAAAGAGGTAATTCACACCGTGATGGGTGACTTCCCAGTGGACTGGCCTACACAGAACAGCGCGGTGATTCTTCCAGTGATACTGTTCCCACAACCTGTGGATGAAGAAGTAATGGAGGCAGTCAACCGTGAGCCAGTGCCAGTGCCCAGGGATGAACCTGTACCCAGCTCCCCTATGCCTCCGCCTGCCCCACACGATAGCAGGGAGGAGGAACCGATTGTTCCCTCTGCCCCACTGCCTATCCCCACTGACACTGGACCCAGGAGGTCCACTCGTCCCAACCTAGGTAGACCCCCACTTAGGTACAGGGAAACTACTCTTTAAAGGGGGAGAGATTATGTGTGTGTGTTGAAAGCATTGTTTAAAAGTTTGAAAGTTTTTGAAAATGAATGATAAGCAAATGATTACCGAGGATTCATCTGATTTACTACCGTGATTTGGAACCGGTCGTAGCAGGCAACTGGTCCCCGTTGGGACCCCCTTCACCACTTTGCATAGAAACTACTATGAACATGCCTGAGAACTTGCAAGGCAACCACAAACTTGTGGCCTGTAAATAATGTTGTTACAGCTTCTACCGTAACCGCCTCTGGAGAGGCAGATTGGAGGAAGGGCCCGCAGTGGAGCAGGCTGGGGCCCAGCCACCACCGGAACCGGTGGCAATCCTCTGGGGGTTTCAGGGGTTCCCCATGGACGTGGGTCCCCTGAAAAGGACAGAACCCGCTCGGGCAATTTGTGCAGGACTGGGGTCAAGGCGTGCTGCCTGTTTGCTTAGGGGCAGCATCAGGGCCAGGTTGCTTGGGTGGGTGAGAGCGGAAGCCGTAACCGTTTACGCAACGTTTTAAGTAAGAGTACCTCCCGATGTGGGAAGATGTTATTATAATTGTATGTCTGTTACCGTTTTACATTTTTCTATTTTTCAGTTGGTGAAAACAAAACCGGTGATGGACGGGCAGCCCGAGGACGGTCTGCATTTAACTAAGGGGGAATGTGGCGCCCTGGACAAGCCAGGGGCCACAGAGAACAACACCACAACACCCCATACTCCCAGCAGGCACATCGAAGTCAGACACAAAACCCTTGTTGCCTTCCTCCAGGGGCTGATGTCCACACCAGGGGGTGGAGCCAGGCGGTTGGTCTCCGCCCACCGAGGAGTTCACAGTCCTGGAGGCGGGAAAACCAGGCAGATCAGTTTTGGAGAGGAGTCAGGATAGTTGAGAAGTGAGAGTGGAAGGAGAAAAGTGACAGCAAAAGAGCCTGAAGTTGGTCCGGGTGTGTGGCCTGGACAGATCAGCAAGGTTGGCAGACGGTGGTGACCGTCTGCAGGAGTGGCCGATTGGAGTCTACCGTAAGGACCGTGGACGGGTGGTGGCCCGGTGGTACCGGACCGGTACGCAAAGAGAAGCCAGCACCAGTGGCATGGGCTTTTCGGACCCCGGTAAGGCTAGGAGTCGCCGTGAATTTGCCAAATCTGTTAGTGAAGGGGACCTCCTGGGTTACCAAACAGTCAAGTCCCGACAGAAGGCAACAGTCCAACCTAGTGAGGGAGACACCGCCACCGCCAAGGCAACCGTTTCTCAGGGCCAGCGCCTGCGGGCAAAAGGGGCTCCTCTGGCTCATATCCAAGCCGGGGAGCGGGTTACCGGTGGGAACCTATTGGAACCGTACAGACAGCGTAGGTGCAGGGAAAAGACAGTCACCGCTAACCTGTCGGGAGCAACAACACCGCAGCCGTCCGAGGGACCCGTCCATCCAGCCGCTTGTTTTACCGTGAACTGTGTCCTCATCATTGGGCTGAGTGAGTACCACCGTGCCGTGCGGCACAGCACTGCCCCCGCGACCCTGCACCTCATCAGGCCCCGCAACCCGCCTGTCATCCATCCCTACCCCATCACCGGGCCCCGGGACAGCCAATCCCCTACCCACGGAGGGGAGAATTAACAACAAAGCTGCTCCCTGTCACCGCTCCCGGGATCCCCGTCCAGAGCAGCGGTGGTGTCCACAAAATCACCACAACCGTGGGTGGCGTCACGGACAATATCCCTAAAACCAAACCACCCCTTTTCACTCACAGGCAAGGACCGCCGCTCGAGTCCCCGGGATCCGGCCCATCGCTCGAGCCACCGAGCAGCAGCAGCGGCAGCCGGACCCGAGGAGTGGGAGAGCGCAGCGTCCCCTCCTCCGCCCGCGACAGTGACGCTAGTCATTCACGGGCAAGTCTGAAGGCAGGGTAGTCAGAGAGCTCATCGTGGCTGCAACTAGTAAACTGAGGCAGTTTTAGAACGGCTATGGGAGACCAGGGTAGTCATGAGTGCAGGGGTCGCCAGGCCGCAGCGCAGCCGCTCGGTAACCCCGCTCCACTGCAGGGATGCTTTCGCCACAGTCCATTCTTTCTCTGAGTCAATAAAGCAGACACCGGTACATTTTCTTCCAACAATTGAACTCTACTGAACTTCATTACAGGGATCTTTTCCACTCGCATAACACGGGCACCGCTCCTGGTCTCGACAGGGTTCCCTCCAGACTCCAAGCCAATGATTAATTTGACGGCTGACCGTTTTCCAGGCACCTGTGCTCCATTGGCCACAACTAGGCCCCTCATTGTTCCGTCTGATGTCACACTGCGCAAACTGATTCAGATTGTCTTTAAGCTTATCTGGCCCACCCACAGGAATTAGCTTGCGCTTTGGAAGTGTTAATTGCGACAGCACTTTTCTATTTGTGCTTCTAGCCAGGACCTACCCTTCTCCTTTAATTGCCCACTGACCTTAAGTCAGGGGATTTCGTTGGCTTTTCTATCCAGGAAAGAACTGATGCCACCCCGACCGACCAGACTCAACACCATTTCTGGGGACGTAGTTCCACAGTCCTCTTAAGAGCAGGACCCCGCATGTCTGGGATCAAAGGGTTGACCCTTAGGATCTTGAATCAATCAAATATTATGGTCTCTTGTCTCTATCTCCTACTAGGGACTTTCCTACCCTCCTTCTACATTTTGTCCTATTTATACCCTATCCTCCTCCTTTCACTTAACCCTTGTTCTGCTTACCAAGGTGCCAGGACACCATCACTACCACATTGCCACCTGGTGACCATTTACAAAATATACAGTACACAGTACACTTTAATACATCTGATATACCTTAGGTGTGCCAGCTACTTCTGCAGGTGGGTGGTGTAGTCTTGACCCCCCTACACATTGTCTTGTAACGGTCCAGGGTGAGAATACCGGGAGGACATGTGGTGGGTACAGGGATCAAACAGAGAAGTACGGGATCCGTAGCATTGCGTTGTGTGACGGATGCAATGGATGCGTTGCATATAGTGGCACAACGGATGCTACGGATCGTACAAAATAACGCAATCCGTTATAGGTTTTTTTTCCTTGACTTTACACATTTGAGCATGCACAGTTGTGTAAAGACGGATGTGTTAACAGAATCCATCAAAATGACGGATTCTAACGGAATCCGCCACCATAGGCGTCCATTATAAAAACAACGGACGCCGACGGAATCCTGCAGGTTGCGTTGTTTTGACACTCCGCCAAGTGCAGAAAAACGCTACGTGCAGCGTTCCATCCGCCCGACGGTCACTGACGGTCAGCATCAAATCAACTGATGCGCCGCGGGGCGGATGCAATGCA
This sequence comes from Anomaloglossus baeobatrachus, assembly GCF_048569485.1. Lineage (NCBI taxonomy): Eukaryota > Metazoa > Chordata > Amphibia > Anura > Aromobatidae > Anomaloglossus > Anomaloglossus baeobatrachus. The sequence goes on along the minus strand of NC_134363.1, from coordinate 142,076,744 downwards.
AGACCATCCGTTGCTATCCGTAGCTAATAGAAGTCTATGAGGAATATAACGGTTTCCTGCAACGGTTACCGTAATTCCTCAAGGCTGCGGATAGCAACGGAAGCCGTCCAACGCAAGTGTGAAAGTACCCTAAGTAGCTGGGCAATCACTGGGAACACCTGAGCAACCCATCACTTTCGAGAATCAGATTGGATGCCTGCACTGCCAATAAACACACTGACAGCTCAACAAATCTCAGTATTTGATTGGACGATTGAGCTGTTGCTCACCAATCTGACAGCTCAGCGTGCCCTGGTTACATAGTCAAAACAGACAGTCAGTCTTAGACAAACTGAGAGGAGGAATCGTGACAATACCCCCAGGTTTTCCAGGAAACCTATGATGGAAGGCACTGACCAAGTGATCGGCCCTTCCAATGAACCAGATATTGAAGGTAATTCCAGACCTTTCGATAACCAACGGTCCTCGGTACCTCAAACTCTAAACCCCCATCAATGGAAACAGGAGAAGGCAAAAAGAGGGAGACAATGCTGAAGGGACAAAGTCTTTTAATGGTGATACGTGAAAAACATTAAGGATACAAAAGACTGAGAAAGTTTCTATCTAAAGGCAACCAAATTGACCATCTCCAGCATCCCATATGGGCCAATGAGTTTAGCGCCCAACTTCGTTGATGATACCTTCAGCTTAATATTATTAGGAGATAATTAGTGATGGAGAAGCAAGAAAAGCAAGAGCAGGAAGGTAGCAAAAATAGACCACAAGGGTTAACTCCACAACTGCACTCAGCAACAAGTACCACAATCACCAGATAGTCTGGACCACAACACATCACCAGACCATCTAAGATCAGCTATAGCTGTCACAGAAGGAAAGTTCTAGCCAGCATATATAGGAGGGGAACAGATTTAATTGGCTCCCCCACAACATGTGATCAAAGGAGACTAACAAGCAGAGTAGCAGAGATGAATGAACTACCACTCTTCAGGTCAACGCCCTAGTCTGCCTGCGTTGATCAGAGACACCAGAGAAATTATCAGGTAGAGTGTCAGAATCAGTAGTCTGAACAGATACCGACGACGCCATGACAATTTGTGAAATTTCTAAAAATGTCTGTGTGAGACTGTCACTCTGTTACACAAAAAACAACAGCAAAATGCAGCCTACACAGGCATATCGCCCATACTTTACAAGTCCACAAACCCAGCCCCAAACATGTCTTTCATATAGTGTGTCGGGGCGTCAGGAGTCAACATCTCGACCATGACTACCGCCCCGTGGCACAATTACAGGCAGGAAATGTTCAATTTCTCTACGTCAACTCAATGCTGTCACGGACTTTCCTTTGTTGCAGATTTTGGTGACAGGTTCTAAAGGCCCTGTCACACACACAGATAAATCTTTGGCAGATCTGTGGTTGCAGTGAAATCATGGACATATTGTTCCATTTGTACACAGCCACAAACCTGGCACTGATTGTCCACAACTTCACTGCAACCACAGATTTATCTGTGTGTGTGACAGGGCCTTTAGTCTCACTTTATCTTGTGAGACTGTGCTGATTAATGGATTCCCTTTCCTTTGGGGAGGAGAGGGTTAATGAAAGTTTATCTTCCAGCAGCTCCTGATTCCTGGTCAGATGTTTCCGGTTGGGACCACGCCCAGGTCCTCTAAATACCCTCTACATTCACCAGAGGGTGCTGGTTAGTTTCATTCATGTGGTAGCTTGGCGAGGAAGAAGAAGAAGCTAGTGAAACTGGGCCGCCCCGTGCCAGCAGCCGGCGCTGCTCGAGTCCGGACCTTCAGGGATGGTGGCTTGAGGGTCTCCGGACCCAGGGGCCTCGCGGACACGCCGAGTGAAAAGGGGGATGGACGTATATGTACGTTGTAAGTTCGTGACACCACCCATGGTGTGTGGTGAAGTGGGACACCACTGCTGCTGTTGCGGGACACCCGGGGGAGATGTTGTGCAGCAAGCTGTTAACCCCTCCATGGGCAGGGATGGTGGCCCCGGGACCCGATGGCTCAAATGCAGGGGGGAATAACGACTGCAGGGGGGTGTTGGTGTACTCACTGTTGGAAATAAACACACAAGTCTCTGGTAAACTAAGGTGGTGGTGGCCGGTGCCACGGCCGGCTGTACTCAGGGTCCCCCACCCAGCTCGTGGACTCTATCCTTTTCCTGCACAGTTTACTTAGAGAAAGACTTCCCAGTATAAAACATAGGAGTCCGCTCCCGGCTGGATGTGGCCTAAGGAGCTGTTCCCACAGACGCTGGCCCGTGGGATCTATGGGCCTTGGCGGTGACCTCTTATCCCGAATCGATGGGCTGTTGTCCTCTATGAGGGACTTTGGGTGGGACAGAACCTCTAGTCCTGGCCTCAATCGGTTAATTAACCAGCTCCAGTCGGTTCTGGTTTCTGGCTTCAGGGTCCGAGTACCCCCCTTTGTGCTACGGTTTCCGGGTTGGTTCCCCGTGTCGGTACCGGCGGGCTACAACCCTGGCCCGGTCCACCTCGGTTCCATCGAGCCGTCTTCCGGTCTCCTGCTGACGGAGACCACAGTCTGCCTCCTAGCCAGTGGTACCAGGGCTCCAACCCTGGCACCGTTCAAATTGAACTCTCTCTCTTGCTGATGGGACTACACCTATCCCCAGCTCCTCTCAACTTGAACTTCAACACAATCTGTCTACTTTCCCGCCCTCGGCTGTCTAAACCCCTGGGTGGGTGTGCACCAACCGCCTGGCCACGCCCACTGGTGTGTCTATCTGTCCCTAAGGGGGTGACTAGGGTTTAATGGTTGGCTGAATGTTTCCTATGTGTGGGAAGATGTTATGCAGGGGCCTAATTGTGACTACCTGGATTCTCCAGGGCGTCACAAAACCCTCTCTGAGACTTGCATTGTGGGCTGCAGCACTTCTAGGTGTGTTGGTTGAACGGTATGCATGTTCCCCAGTAGGTTGTTTTCTTTCCCCCATTTATGTTGTTTTCCCTCATATACTCTTAGTGGCTCCTTTTGTGTGTGGTTGCCATGTGTACGAGTAGTTGTTGTTATACTAGTTACCCCAGTCTTGTCTATATTTGTCGGTGGGGTGGTTGACTTCAGTTCTTGCCCCCCGCCCCCCTCCTGGGTTGTGGAGGAGGGGTCTAATCATCAGGGACATGGAGAGGAGATAGGGCCTAGGTTGGAGGCCCGGACCTCCCTACCTTTAAGGGTACCTCAGGGTGTTAGAGTGAGAGCAGGGGCCCCAGCCTTAGGACCAGCATAGGCTTTCTTGTGTTTCTCAAAGCAACCCATGACACATGCTCTATATAGTACTAGTTACAATAGCTATTGAATGAGGGTCTTTTCTATTTTGGTATGCTGTAGAGGTGGAAAAAAGGCTGAAAAAAATAAAACAAAAAGAAAAGCAGCATCATTGTCACTAATGTACTGGAGCTCGGTTTATTCTGGTACGAGGCTTATCTGTCTTTACTGCGCTAACAGAACATTTGGCCTTAAGAAGCTTGAAAACAAATATAACTGCACAATAGAGGGCACAGTAAGTACCACAGAGGGCACTGAACTGACCCAAACAAACAAAAAGGAACACCGTGCAGCCACGCTCATTTTTTTTTATTTCAGATTATTCCTTGGACCCCTCTCTTGTTACTTAACCATAATCGTTCTCTGTTGCATGTATTTTTTTATATACAAAAGTTTAAAATAAACTTTCTCCAAATGCTGTTTTTAACTGTACAGATCAGTCCTCATCTAGCAGCGCAATCCAGTTTTATTAGAACGATAGATATTGAGCTGCTGTGGCGATGGCCGGTGGACCACCGCGGTGCAGAGTACAACTGCGAAACACAAAATGAAGTCACAGAAAAGAAGGGTTTCCTTAATTTACAGGCAAGACAGACAACGACGGTAAAAGCAGTCAGGGGAATATTTCTCAAGCTTTGAGTACTAGTTGGGGCTGGCCAACCGCACGTCTCCCCAACTATCACAGACACAAGGCTATGAGGATGGAACAAATGAAGCAATACAATTACTATGCTACGCTAAAACCTACCTGTCCTCTGCTAACAGGGCGGATGCCATGCTCTAGCTAATGAGGCCTACACTACGCTCTACTGAGTGCGCACACAGTGTCAACTAATGGTATCACTGAGGGGGAATCAGTTCAACACCTAGGGATTTGGTCCCAGTGTCGGCATTGGCGCTTATGTCGCGGGCGGAGGAGGGGACGCTGCGCTCTCCCACTGTTCGGGTCCGGCTGCTGCTGCTGCTACTGCTCGGTGGTGGCTCGAGCGGTGGGCCGGATCCTGGGGACTCGAGTGGCGCTTCTCGCCCGTGAGTGAAAAGGGATGGGATTGATTATGGGGATGTTTGGGTATTGTCCATGATGCCACCCACGGTTGTGGTGATATTGGTGACACCACCGCTGCTCTAGACGGGAATCCCGGGAGCGGTGACAGGGAGCAGCTTTGTTGTTATTTCTCCCCTCTGTGGGTAGGGGGTGGGTTGTCCCGGGGTCCGGTGATGGGGTAGGGATGGATGGCAGGCGGGTTACAGGGCCTGGTGAGATGCAGGGTCGCGGGGACAGCGCTGTGTCGCACGGCACGGTGGTACTCACTCAGCCAATGATGAGGACACAGTTCTCGGTAAAACACACGGCTGGATGGACGGGTCCCACAGACGGCTGCGGTGTTGATTCTCCCGGCAGGTTGATGGTGACTGCCTTTCCCTGCACCTTTGTAGTGAAAACAGTTCCGATGGGTTCCCACCGGTAACCCGCTCCCCAGCTTGCATATGGGCTGGAGGAGCCCCTTTTGCCCGCAGGCTCTGGCCCTGGGAACGGTAGCCTTGGCGGTGGCTGTGTTTCCCTCTCTTGGTTGGACGGTTGCATTCTGTCGGGACTTGGCTGCTGGGAAACCCAGGAGGTTCCCTTCACTAACGAATTTGGCAAATTCACGGCGACTCCTAGCCTTGCCGTGGTCCGTAAGCCCCTGCCAGATGGTGCTGGCTTCTCTTTGCGTACCGGTCCGGTACCGCCGGGCCACCGCCCGTCCACGGTCTTTACGGTAAGCTCTGATAGGTCACTCCTGCAGACGGTCACCACCGTCTGCCAACCTTGCTGATCTGTCCGGGCCACACACCCGGACCATCTTCAGGCTTCTCTACTGCCACTTCCCTCCTTCTACTTTCACCTCTCAAACTGATCTCATCTCCACTCCTCAACTCATCTGCCTGCTTTTCCCGCCTCCAGGACTGTGAACTCCTCGGTGGGCGGGGCCAACCGCCTGGCCCACCCCCTGGTGTGATCATCAGCCCCTGGAGGAAGGCAACAAGGGTTTTATGTCTGACTTCGGTGTGCCTGACCGGGAGTGTGGGGTGTGGTGGTGTTGTTCTCTGTGGCCCCTGGCTTGTCCAGGGCGCCACATTCCCCCTTAGTTAAATGCAGACCGTCCGCGGGCTGCCCGTCCATCACCGGTTTTATTTTCACAAACTGAAAAATATGAAAAACGGTAAAACAGTGATTACAATTAAAATAACATCTTCCCACATCGGGAGGTACTCTTATTTAAACGTTGCGTAACGGTTACGGCTTCCGCTCTCTCCCACCCAAGCAACCTGGCCCTGATGCTGCCACTAAGCAAACAGGCAGCACCCCTTGACCCCAGTCCAGAACAAGTTGCCCGAGCGGGTTCTGTCCTTTTCAGGGGACCCACGTCCATGGGGAACCCCTGAAACCCCCAGAGGATCGCCACTGGTTCCGGTGGTGGCTGGGCCCCAGCCTACTCCACTGCGGGCCCTTCCTCCAATCTGCCTCTCCGGAGGCGGTAACGGTGAAAGCCGCAACAACATTATTTACATGCCACAAGTTTGTGGTTGCCCTGTTAGTTCTCGGGCCTGTTCGTAGTAGTTTCTACGCATTAATTGAAAAGGGGGTCCCAACGGGGACCAGTTGCCGGCAACGACCGGTTCCAAGCAGGCTGACAATCAGGAAGCAAATCAGATGACATCTCAGTTGATTCTTCACTTATCATTCATTTAAATGGTACTTTCTTAACACACACACACTACTGGTGGTCCCAACGGGGGACAACTGCAATGGGACTCCGCTGCCCTTACTCCGACTCTTCGGTGTAGGCTGGGGGAGGGGATGCGGTGGACACCCGGGCTTCCTGGCTGCCCCTCAGCTTGGCATCCAGCGCAAACCACCCCCTCTCCCCACAGTGCCGGGTATATTGCACCAGGTCGCCCGGCATCAGGTTACGGCCTGGGTGCTCCTCCGGAAGGTGGGCATTAACATCCCGCCGGGTTATGAAGACTTCGGCTTCCAGGCCCGGTTCATATATGAAGCCATAGCCCCGGCGGACATCGAACCGCCTCACCTGTCCTTCATAAAGGGGGCCCCGGACACGGAAGGTCGCTTGGCGGAGGCTCTCCTTCTCCCGGATCGTACGGGCCACCAACTCCGCCTTTTTCCTTTCCCTTTCCGCGATCTCCGGGCCCAGCGGAGTCGGCTCCCTGTCAAAATACGGTGCTGCTGTGAGCTCCGGCGCACGGGTCGGGCCCCGCGAGACCTTCTGGACACTGCCCACCACTGGCAATCTGGGTGGAAGGTCCCGCGGTGACTTGGCCTGGGGTGCTGCTTTGCAGCGGCAACCCGGCGCAACCACAGCCGTGGTGTGGGGGATGGGCACAGGGGCTTTCCTCCGCTGGGCCTTCTGCACAGAGCGGCCTGTCGGCTCCGGTTCGGGGGAAGTCTCTGTAAATGCCTCCGGCTCGGGCTTCTGGACTTTCCAGGGCAGCACTTCCGGTCGGTCACGGGCTCCGGCTACAGGTCGATCCACCTGGGCGGACATGCAGGGTACCGCTACCGGTTGCGGAGGTAGCGGGCCTAGTAGCGGGGTCACGGCAGCCGATACGGGTAGCGAGGGAGGTAGCAGGGCAAGAGGGTTCAGACCGGGTCCCGCAGCCACGATGACCGACCCACTAGGGGTACCGAGGCGTGGGTCACTCACCCTCCCTTCCGAAGCTCCCTCCTCTTCGCGTCTCCGCACGGTCGCTATAACCTCCGCCATGTCGGCCTCCCACTCCTCCAAGAGGAGCTGCATCTTGACCTGCAGCCGTTGTTGGAGCTGCGCGGTCCGGATCTCCACCCACGCCGCGGTTCCAGGCACGGGGGCTACGGTGCTACGGGACGGCGTATACATCTTGCTGGCGGCCTCTCCCAGGAACAAGATGGCTGCAGGGTCCTGGCGTCCCTGCTTTTATAGCCGCGGGCTACATGCGGCCAGACGCCATCAGTCCCCCTTAGTCTCTTTCCGGCTCCTCCTCTACAGGGGCGGGGTTTTGGCCTTCGCGCCTCCACTACTCGAGGAGAAGCTCGAGCGGGAATTTTTCGCGCCCAAGATGGCGGCTTCGGCAAATTTTCAGCCGGACACCTCCGGCAATAACAAGGCGCACCTCTACCCAACGGCAGAGCGGTAGGATCCTGTTCGTGACACCAAGTTGTCGCGGGCGGAGGAGGGGACGCTGCGCTCTCCCACTGTTCGGGTCCGGCTGCTGCTGCTGCTACTGCTCGGTGGTGGCTCGAGCGGTGGGCCGGATCCTGGGGACTCGAGTGGCGCTCCTCGCCCGTGAGTTAAAAGGGATGGGATTGATTATGGGGATGTTTGGGTATTGTCCGTGATGCCACCCACGGTTGTGGTGATATTGGTGACACCACCGTTGCTCTAGACGGGGATCCCGGGAGCGGTGACAGGGAGCAGCTTTGTTGTTATTTCTCCCCTCCGTGGGTAGGGGGTGGGTTGTCCCGGGGCCCGGTGATGGGGTAGGGATGGATGGCAGGCGGGTTACAGGGCCTGGTGAGATGCAGGGTCGCGGGGACAGCGCTGTGTCGCACGGCAAGGTGGTACTCACTCAGCCAATGATGAGGACACAGTTCTCGGTAAAACACACGGCTGGATGGACGGGTCCCACAGACGGCTGCGGTGTTGATTCTCCCGGCAGGTTGATGGTGACTGCCTTTCCCTGCACCTTTGTAGTGAAAACAGTTCCGATGGGTTCCCACCGGTAACCCGCTCCCCAGCTTGCATATGGGCTGGAGGAGCCCCTTTTGTCCGCAGGCTCTGGCCCTGGGAACGGTAGCCTTGGCGGTGGCTGTGTTTCCCTCTCTTGGTTGGACGGTTGCATTCTGTCGGGACTTGGCTGCTGGGAAACCCAGGAGGTTCCCTTCGCTAACGAATTTGGCAAATTCACGGCGACTCCTAGCCTTGCCGTGGTCCGTAAGCCCCTGCCAGATGGTGCTGGCTTCTCTTTGCGTACCGGTCCGGTACCGCCGGGCCACCGCCCGTCCACGGTCTTTACGGTAAGCTCTGATAGGTCACTCCTGCAGACGGTCACCACCGTCTGCCAACCTTGCTGATCTGTCCGGGCCACACACCCGGACCATCTTCAGGCTTCTCTACTGCCACTTCCCTCCTTCTACTTTCACCTCTCAAACTGATCTCATCTCCACTCCTCAACTCATCTGCCTGCTTTTCCCGCCTCCAGGACTGTGAACTCCTCGGTGGGCGGGGCCAACCGCCTGGCCCACCCCCTGGTGTGATCATCAGCCCCTGGAGGAAGGCAACAAGGGTTTTATGTCTGACTTCGGTGTGCCTGACCGGGAGTGTGGGGTGTGGTGGTGTTGTTCTCTGTGGTCCCTGGCTTGTCCAGGGCGCCACACTTACTTTTCCGAGTGGGACAAGGAACTCCTCCTTCGTCATGGGCTTGGTCTTGGACTTTTGACTCCTAGATTGAGCTTCAGCGGCCTTGGGGGTATCTTCTACTTGGTACGGTATTCCCACTGCTGAACTCAGGGGGTCTCACATGGTCCAGCTGCGTTAAGTTTCTCGCACCGGTTCCATAATTCTTTCAACGCTCCAGCACTCCAAGCTCTTCCAACCAGACAGCTCCTCTTCTGTACACGTCCCTCAATTATCCTCAACCTCAACTGACTCCACAAACAACACTCCCTCTCTCCTCTTAGGGGAATACTTTTCTCCTTGCGAAGACTGAGAAACCAATCTGGCTACCAGTGAGGAGTCTTATAGCTGCAATGCTCCTCTGGGAAATATTTCCTAGAGGAGCACTGCAGCTATAAGACTCCTCACTGGCAGCCAGATTGGTTTGTCTTCGCAAGGAGAAAAGTATTCCCCTTAGACCCCACTATAGCTTCTCATGCAGCCAGATCAGATCTCATACTTTGCGCTGATGAGGGTCAATCACCCCAAAACTCCGTGTCTGCATCTTGAGGTTCTGATCTGGCATAAATTTTAAGTCATATGAAAAGGCTCGTTGGAGAGTCACTTTTGACTTTCAGAATTGCTACTTCCAATAGGTGGCACTAGAGTTCGTCTTCTTCCTCCCTGAAGAGACAATTTGTAACCTCCTCTTCTCCTTTTCCCACTTTTTCCAGCAAGACTTAAAGAGTGCAGCTACACAGATGATGAGCAGTGCAGAAAATGAGCAGTGCCGAATAAGCCGGCCAGTCCATGAGAACTGAAACAGGATTACTGTGTCTTAAAGGTGACACGTACCACTCGTAGGGATACCCCCTTACATTACATTAATCTAAGGGATGAATGAAGGGAAGGGGTATGGAGAAACATTTTAGAGATTTGCTCCCTTCTATGGTATTTTTCCAGAAGAAGGCAAAATAAAGCCATAATGCATGAACCAAAAAGGGCAAATTTTCCCTCCTAATCCTGAGTGTCAATCAGAATCATAAACATTTCAATTCAAAAAATTTCTTACTTTTAAGGTTACAATATGACATAAGTCCATCGAGTTCAATCTATAACCTAACATGTGGATACAAAGGAAGGCAAAAACCACATGAGTTGTAATCTACAAACCTATAACATGAAATATAATTTTCAAGAAAGTCATCCAAGCCCACCTTGAACCTGTTTAGCGAGTCAACCACATTACAACATCATTTGTTAAAAAGTTCCAAAGTGTCACTGCTCTTATAGTAAATAATCCACAATTTCATTGCTCTTACTGTAAAGAATCACCATCTGTGATTATCATTAAGCATTCTTTCCTGCAGATGTAGAAGATGCCCCCTTCTCACCATTGTTGTCCTTAGTGTAAAAAGATCATTATACAGATCTCTGTACTGTCCTCTTGTATATTTGTACATTGCAGTAAGATCGCCCCTAATCCTTTCATTTTTCCAAACTTAATAACCCCAAAATTGATAACCCATTCTCTTTTTTTTCTTTCCCATTCCCTTAACCCTAGAACGCATACCTGGGGCCTCGCAGGCCTGCTAGGTCATTTGTTTTCTATGGTAGATTGTTATGCTTGCGCGTTCTAGGGTTAATAACCTTGATTGATCTTCTCTGCTCCCGCTCTAGTTGAGCTATGTGCTTCTTATACACTGAAGCCTAAAAATTACACACTGTATTCTAAGTGTGGTCACACTAGTGACTTGCATAGAAAAATGTATGTCCTTGACATGTGCATCTATGCCTCTTTTATTGCATCCCATTATTTTATTTGCATTGGCAGCAGCTGTCTGGCATTGGTCACAAAAGATGGGTTTGCTGTCTACCCATATCATTTTTTCTTATAAATGTTAAAAAAAGAGGGCACAATACCGACCCCTGTGGTAACTCACTGTTAATTGTGACGCAACCAAAGTGTGTTTCCTTAATACCAATTGTATCCTTTAGCTTGTTTTTATCCCACTTACACATATTTTCTCTAGTACCATTGGTTTCATTTTATGTAGGAACCTTTTATATGGCACTATATCAAATGCCTTTGAAAAGTCCAGAGAGACAACCTTGATGGCATTACCCTAGTCCAGTCTGGAACTTACCTCCTCATAGAAACTGATCAGATTAGTTTGATAGGGCTGATCCCTGATAATCCCATGATGATCCTTTCTGAAAATTGTTCCATGCACCAGACCTTGTTATGATGGATTAATTAAATATTAGAAATAATAGTCCATCTATAATGGTTCCTACTGTAAATCATCAGAACTCAGGGGTACATGTCATCCAAACCCAATGATTCCCATATTGTAATGATTTTGTGGCAGTGCCAGACTTCTTACTGAAGTAAACAGGTAACACATTTGAGAATTTATGTTAATACTAGTCGTCATCTATCAATTGGATTTATGTGACATAATCTACCCCACAATTATTATCATAACCAAACCCACAATACACACATTATAATTTAACCGCCCACTTGCAATTTAGCAATAGCAATTGACAGTGATTCATAAAATTGTGAGGTCTTCCCTCTGCATCTCCCAACACTATTATATTATATGTCAGAGATATGGCATGTCCTGGCATTTCCCAAGTAAGGCATAACCGCTCAAAGAGGTAAGAGAATGAGGTTGTCATGATTCCGATGCGCGGCACATTTTGTGTTGTTATGTTCTGCCATGCTCTCCTGCAGAGCCGGTACTTGCTGTTCCATCGCACAGAGCTTTTTGCAGGTTTGGATGCTCTGCTGTTTGTCTTGACACCTATGGACAGGTTGTTTCTCAGCTCTGAGTTCTACGCAAGTCCTGGGTGGTGCCTACGCAGATGCTCCTCGTTCCTGGTGATTGCTCTGCTTCATTAGGGAGCATGGTTGCCCGGAACGTTGCCAGTCGTGCTTCCTGGTTATACAGTAGTGCTCTCGGCTCCCGTAGTGTTTAGTGATCTGATCATAGCTCTCGACTCTGGACTGTTGTTGACTCTTCTCTGCCTGTCTCCCTGTTTTTGTCATTATCACCTGGCTTCTGACCTTGGATCTCCTCCTGACAACATCTCTGTCTGCTCCCTGTATCCTGTACGTACTCTCCTGGAATCCTGACCCTCTGCTTGTATTTTTACCTCATCTCTGTCTGCTCCCAGTGTCCTGTATTTACCTCCTTGATTCTGACCTCGGCTTGTCTGACTACCTCTCCATTCACTGTATGCAAGTAGGGTATAGCACCACTTAGTGACGGACATCACAGAGGTAACCTAAATCCAGGCGTCAGAATGTTGATATAGCTATGGAGTTGAAAGTATAATAACTAAAGATGATCGAATACCACAAATATCCGACTTCGCGAATATTCGCCGAATAGGTCGCCGCTATTCGACTATTCGCAAATATTCAATGCGCAATGTAAGTCTGTGGGAAACCCGAATAACAATTATTTGGGCTTCCTATAGACTTACATTGCTCATCGAATATTCACATAGCAGCGACCTATTCGTCGGATATTTGCGAAGGTGAATATTTTGGTATTCGATCATCCCTAATAATAACCAATGTCCAGTGGCCCTCTTCCTATCCTCTAAAATGGTCTCTAGCCTGTTTGGTCAAAAACATCTTGAATTCGGGGTACTCTGTGATGAGCGGGGCCTATATCTGAGAGGCACTGTATATTTAAGGCACCCCCCATTTAGGCACCCTCCCTAGTTAATCAGTGTCTCAGTCTGCTAGATAGTTGTTAGGTCCCGATACCCTTGTGTCTGCCTTCCCATACCTGTCTATCCCTGCCAGGCCCACCATTCCTGTCCATACCCGCCTGTCCAGCCTGCCTCAGTAACCCGGTGTAACCGTCTATTCCTGACCTGGGGGCCAGCTAAAACAGTCCCGGTCACTGCCCTGGGAGTGGTACCTGGTGTCCGCCTCGCGGTGGGAGCTTAGTTCAGCCTCTCCCACTAAAGGGTAAGCCTGGGTCCCCCCTGTGGTCCAGTGGGTCAACTAATCCTACTCGCTGCACTACACATCGCAAGCATTTCAGGTATCATTTTTATTGCTGGACAACCGCCTACATTCAAATGTAAAAACTGCTGACAGGTTCCATTAACTGTACAGCGCAGGTGACCACAAGGATTGGTAAAATAGTAATACAGCCAATTTGTGTTGTGTACAAATTAAAATCGTATCACCTGGATGCCCTCTCAGAAGGAATTTCAATCTGTGATACATGAAAACAATGTGTAAATTGCAAGTTGTTCATATTTCCATTAATATAATGTGTGTACTGTCAGGTCTTGTTCACATGTTGAGTTTTTGCCGTGGGAAAAAAAACATAGTATTTTACAGATAAAAATTTGCACTGGTCTGTCACTGTTTCTGTTCCTAAGGGGTACTTTGCACGCTGTGACATCGCAAGCCAACGCTGCGATGCCGAGCGCGATAGTCCCCGCCCCCGTCGCAGCTGCGATATCATTGTGATAGCTGCCATAGCGAATGTTATTGCTACGGCAGCTTCACATGCACTCACCTGTCCTGCGACGTCGTTCTGGCCGGCAAACCGCCTCCTTACTAAGGGGGCGGGTCGTGCGGCGTCACAGCGACATCACACGGCAGGCGGCCAATAGCAGCGGAGGGGCGGAGATGAGCAGGATGTAAACATCCCGCCCACCTCCTTCCTTCCGCATTGGCGGCCGGGACGCAGGTAGGAGATGTTCCTCGCTCCTGCGACTTCACACACAGCGATGTGTGCTGCCGCAGGAGCGAGGAACAACATCGTAGTTTCGGTCATCCCCACATTATAGAAATGACCGACGCTACACCGATGATACGATTACGACGCTTTTGCGCTCGTTAATCGTATCATCTAGGATTTACACACTACGATGTCGAGTGCGACACAGGATGTGCGTCACTTTCGACATGACCCCACTGACATCGCACCTGCGATGTCGTAGTGTGCAAAGTACCCCTAAGTTCAAAGGCTGATGACTGAGGAAAGCTGCTGCTGTCCCACTAATAAATAATACATTTTGATGCAAATTGTACTGCAAAGTTTGCACAATATTAACAAGCTATATACTCTTATTGTTAAACTCGGGCTTTGACCAGACAAAACGCCCAGGTTTACTGATACCAGTAAAATACCCATGATCTATGGTGTGTATGGATGTCACGGCTGTCTCTTTATATCTGAGACTTGTGACAGACTCAGGGCTAGAAAGCCATTGCTATACTCACCCCTGTAGTAAATTGTAGTTTTCTTTCCTTTGGGGAAGAGAGGGTTAATGTCAGTATTCCTTGCTAAAAGAAACATTCTCACTGCCATCCCAGGTATTTCTGGTTTGGACCACTCCCAGTCCCTATACATAGCCTCTGCTTCCAGTAGAGGGTGCAAGTTATTCTCTGATCTCATTTGGATGCTTGGCCTGGAGGTAGAAGGAGCTGGTGGAACCCTCTCTGGAAGTTGCTGTTTAGCTTGCAGTCTTGGTGCTGACTGTTGCAGTCTCTTGGTGTGTTTCCTCTTGTCTGTCTTTCCCTTGTGTGTTGTTTAGTGCAGTGGTAGGACTAGCATACCTTACCTGTCTCTTCACTAGCCAGGACTATTGTAGGGTCACTCAGGGCTTCAGGTTTCTGCTTGGCTACAGGTGAGGAACCTGTACTGGCTAGGAGTGCAGGGTACAGTGCAGATAAGTGGAGGAGGTGTTCATCTTCCCTCTCTCTAGTGCTAGGGTCCACAGTTGTTAAAGTGTCCCTGGTGTACCCCTTGTGTTGTGTGTTGCATTGTTCACAATATTTCCCTGTCACTACTCGAGCAAAAACTGATAGTACATAATTATCAACAAAAATGAAGCAGAAGATGTGGATGTTCTATAACGCATCCTACATCCGATGTGCACAATCAAGACTATATATAAACAAGAATTAATCCATTTATTGAAGGAATGCAGACAAATTAATAAGAAATTGAAACAAAATATTTTTGAAGGTTTGTATCATGCCATATATTATACCATGCACAACTTTTTATTATACCATTATTTAAGGGGTATTCCCATCTAAGACATTTATGACATACTCAAAAGAGGTGCCATGAATGTATAGCCAATGTGGGACCCACCAAAGGAACCCACATCTGTCTCGAGAAGAGAACAACCTATCAGTGGAAAGGTGGTTGCAATTCCCAAAAATGTGAGCAGATGTCTCCACTCATTTGCACAGAAATTCTGACCGTCTGTTGACATGATGATGATGATGATGATGATGAAGCCTTGTTCCCAAGATAGATGTTAATGCCATTGATGGGACCGGCGTCTACAATTATGGCATATCCTGTGGACACACCATGGAGATACCGCTTGGAGAAAACCTTTCAGATGATTGAGTGTGTCAGATAGATACAAGGTAACCACACAGGTCGGTCATGATGTGTGACCTACGCATTTGGCATTAACATTGTCCTTCGATCCAGTGAGTATTGGGGATCGAGGATGCGCAGATGACCTTGTACTACTGCCAAAAATGAATTATGGTACCAACATCTACAAAGCTAAAGACATTCTATTATTTAAGCATTTGATCCATTCTACTTCTTCACCCTCAACATATTTCTGGACTGGCCAAGGAGGAGGCCAAACTTCCCTTTCACGATTTATAGCACACATAGAAATTTATCGCAGCATCTTCCAGGAATTCCATCTGATTCCCGAGCCATCACTTTTCTTTTTCCGTCTGGACAGTCGTTGTTGCATAATTTGAAGTTGCACGTGCACTCGCTGGGTATAGTCGGACAGCACTGCCCATAAGGAGTATGGGGTCCTGTGGCCATAGAATCCCGTGGACATTTCAGTGGCTCTACTTCAGGACAGGTCACATTGGCACACAGCCGCTCTCCTGGAGGAACAGATCGGATATAATCATATTCTAGCGTGCCCTTTAACATTTCTTTTTTATTCATATTTTTACATTATACATATATATATAGAACACTATATGAAATATATAAACACTATAAGCTAAACAACACACCAACAAACAAAAGGCAAATACAAAAAACAACAGGTTTCTTCTTAAAAAGAAAAATATTATCTAACTTTTGGTTCCATCTTGGAATCGAGACAGGACAGATGGATATTCGTGGTGTTTCTTGAAGCTACTTTAAATGGTATTGCTGGAGTCACGTGTGCGATTCTCTACAGGACTGAAGGTGAAGATTATGTGTTTTGCCAAGTGGACAATGAATCTATAGACTATACCAGGTGGACTTCTGTGATACCAATGTGATATGACTGAAGTTTGAATGACTATTAGATAGGGATCATGATCAAAAGATAGGAGTGATCCCAGATATTATTTGATCCATCAATAATTCAGTATCAAAGAAGATGTCCTTTGGATAATATTTCACTAATACCAAGGAATACATGTCTTGAAGCAGTTTTAGATAATAAGGAAGTAACATTTACAGTTCCACTTACAGGAAACTTGTGGTTAGCTTAAAGACAGTTTTAAGGATGAAATTTACGGCTCATTGCAATATTTCACTAATACTGGTCAAACTGTGGTCAGCCAGTTGTCAACTGACAGGATGTGCTGGAAATGTGCAGGAAGCTGCCGTTACCTACAACATTTTGTGGTCAAGTTACATGAACATGACTCAGCTGTCATATGCTGGTGACCATTTAGACACAACCTACAATATTTTCCTATAAAATATACACGGAACTCGCTTAAGGTAGGGAAATACCTTCCAGGACATTGAAGTGTACGTACGCACTGTTCCTGTGATGCCATGCCATGTTGATTCCTTATCATTTTAACTCGAGTTCCCTCCGATGTGAAAGGATTGCTACAACATAACGGTAATGTTGATGCATATTTCTGTTATTGTATAAGTTTCTATGACTATAGTTCTTATGCCTATGTACCATTAACTATTCATGTGCTATTAAAATAAATAGTATCTTGCTATAAAGAATATTAGTATTCGTGCCTGATTAGGATATCAGTGAGCGCTTCGTAAGTACGGGCTTTCAGCCCCCTTTTTAGTAGAATTTAGCAAGACATAAATTGGCGTAGTCGGCAGGATAACTTCTATAAGAAGTAATTAACAAATTTTTGTAATTTAGAAGTTAAAAACATATATTTGGCAAATTTCCGGATATATTTTCAATCTTTTTGCATAGTGTCAAAATGTTCAGAAAACGTAAGGATAATATTAAGGAGGTTGTTGTGGAGATCCCCGGCTGGACTGAGGCTCCCTACAATCTTATAGCACATGAATTGGTCAATTGTGGATTGGCAGAACAATGGCAGGACAAGCTTATGGGTAGTGAAGCTACTGATGTTGTGAATGTACTCAGTGGTGTCCCTGTGAAAACAGGTGATGTAGTGTCTTTAGCACGGCACAAACAATGGCAGGATAAGCTTAAGGGTAGTGAAGCTACTGATGTTGTGACTGTACTCAGTGGTGCCCCTGTGAAAGCAGGTGATGTAGTGTCTTGTGGATTGGCAGAACAATGGCAGGACAAGCTTATGGGTAGTGAAGCTACTGATGTTGTGAATGTATTCGGTAGTGTCCCTGTGAAAACAGGTGATGTAGTGTCTTTAGCACGGCGCAAACAATGGCAGGATAAGCTTAAGGGTAGTGAAGCTACTGATGTTGTGAATGTATTCGGTAGTATCCCTGTGAAAGCAGGTGATGTAGTGTCTTTAGCACGGCGCATCTGGATTTTGGCAAGTGCATATAGTGTAATGCATGAGCGTAATCTAAAGATGCAGAAGAAAAGTTCCCAGATGGAACAAAAGATGATAGAATTAGGTTGCCTGAAAACAGTTCTGGAATGTAATACCAGACTGTTGAAGGATAAATTGGAACATTATCAGAATGTGGCACAAAAAGCTGCCATAAAAATTGCTCAAAATGAGTACAAGAAAAGAAGAGGAAAGGTAAATAAAACCCAAATTGCTCAAAATAAGTACAAGAAAAGAAGAGGAAAGTTAAATAAAACCAAAGTACATAAAAGTATCGTCTCAGCTTCTATAAACTGGGATCCCGATACTTGGGATGGGGATGTGTGGGATTCATCTTCATCATCTGATGAGGAGGATTACCATAAAGGGAAGATTCAGGCTAACCCAGTAAGGAGGCGCCTAGAGAGGACAGAGAATGAGATCATCCGGGAACATGTCCGGGATGGTCAGGGGAATCTGCAATATGACAAAGATGGTAATGCCATCACAAATGAGAGAACGATTCCTCATGTAAAAAATCGAGTAACCATTGAAGATTACTCTCAGGGAGAAGTTGATAGCATTTTAACACAGTTTAGACAAAAACCAGGAGAAGGAGAAATTCCCTGGTTGGTCAGGGTGCACGATCTCGGAGGAGGTGGAGTGCACTTTGACGCCGGAGACGTGGCAAAATTTGTCACCATGTCTCGTGACCCAGTAATTCAGAGATCAATAAAAAATTATTTTGTTGATCATAATGAGCATGGTACTCAAAACTTAATTATAATCTTAGCCCATGCTTTTCTGGACAAATACCCATCAGAAGCAGACTTTCCTATCAATGATAAACCTTGGTATACCTTAAAAGATGGTATGGAGCGGCTGAAGGAAGAAGCAATGAGGAATGCTCTTCCTCTTTTGGGAATGGATGATGAATATCTCCAGTACCCATTGACAGCCAGCATAAGAAATAGGCTGGTTAATCATGCTCCTCCAGCATACAACTCAGTTATTTTAACCTTAACTGTAGCGCTGACTGGAGAATCAATCGGTGTAGTTCTAGGGAGGATGAAGGAGTTACAGGATATGGGACAGTGGGATAAATCGTCCCCTGGAAGCCATGTTGGTAACAGTAAGCCAAACAATCCTGATTGGAAAGAGAAATCAGTAGGGAAGGCCCCACGAGTGTCTTGCAAAGACATGTTCCAGGCTTTGCTTAAAGCCGGGATCAATAAGGAAAGGATTGATGGAAAGGAGACAGGAGAATTATGGAAGTTGTACAAACAGAAAGTTCTATCTGCAAAGAAAGTGACCACTACAAATGTGGAAGGGGGTTCAAAAACCCCCAAGGTAAAGAAATCAGAAGGAAAAGGGGAAAACCCCCCAAAGAAAGTGTCTTGGGAAGATTTTCAGTCAGTTTATCCATTGGAAGAACTGGCTGCAGCCGTGGCCACAAAGGTCACGGAAGGAAGGGCTAATGCACAGACTGAAGTCTGTGTAAATGAAAGTTCAGAAGGAAGTGATTTACCATAGGTAGCCAGCCAAGCCCCCCTATTGATAAACAGGGACGAACGTCCCTACATCAATCTTAGCATACATTGGAAAGGGGGAAATATTCAAAGAGTCCCAGCTTTGATTGACACGGGGGCGGAGGCTACTTTAATTCATGGAAACCCAGAAAAAATAAAAGGACCTCGAGTAAAAATTGCTGGACTAGGTGGTCAAGTGATCACCAGGGTTCAGACACAGGTAGCTTTGAAGATAGGTAATTTACCTATCAAGCAGTATACGGTGCTGGTAGTACCTATACCAGAATATATTTTGGGAATTGATATCCTAAAATGGATGACTCTTAATCTAACCGAAGGAAAATTCTCCTTTGGGGTTGTGTCTTGTCATAAGGAAATGCAGATCTCACATTATATCAATGATATAATGATACAAGGACAAGATGAGCAAAGTGTGAAAGATCAATTGACAAAACTGGTTGCTCATATGTGGAGTAAAGGATGGGAAATCAGTGATGCCAAGGTTCAAGGACCGTCTCAGGTGGTAACATTTCTAGGGATTCAGTGGAACAAGGGGCACAGAGAGATCTTGCCCAATGCCAGACAGAAAATTATTAATTTTCCGGTCCCTAAATCCAAACAGGAGACTCAGTCTTATATTGGATTGTTTGATTTTTGGAGACAACATATCCCTCATTTGGGACAAATGTTGGCTCATTTGTACAAAGTAACGAGTAAAAAATATGAGTTCCAATGGGGAGAGGAACAGCAAAATGTGTTTGAGATGGTCAGGGAAGTGTGGCAAGACATTGAAGGGATTATTCAATCTACCAAGACCACTGTATTTCATGTCGATGCTCATGTCCCTACTAACTCACTTGAACGTTTGTTTAATTCAGAAGCAGATAAAGCAGCAGCCATCAGACAAATCAGTCCAACAGTTGACAAGGCAAGGTACAGTTGTTTGGGCACACCAGAAAGAGCCACGCCTTATTCAGCAGGTTTAGACCTCAGTACATTGGAAACTGTCGTGGTACCCCCAGGTAAGGTAAAACCAATTTCAACAGGATTGGGTTGCCATATACCAAAGGATCATTATGGTCAAATAGCCACTTGTTCTAGTTTAGTGTTAAAAGGAGCCATAGTGGTGGGAGGGGTAATAGATGCAGATTATCAGGGAGAAATCAAGGTACTGATGCTAAATTTGGGAAATGAACCTTTGATATTGATGAAACACCAGAAGGTGGCTCAGATGTTAATAATTCCAATAAACTTGTCTGAAATAAGAGAAGGAACTGCCCCAGCAGAATTAACAATACGGGGTACTAAAGGTTTTGGATCCTCTAATATTACAAATGTAGGAGCAAAAATATGGATTCAAAACCTCCAAGGACCGCCCTCAGAGACAGCGGTAATAGCGGTCAGAAAAGATCGTACTCTCCTGATAATGAGACCAGGAGTGGAAAAGTGGGAATATGTCCCACAAGAAAAATGTTATTTACGAGAATAATAGTGTATCTTTATTTGCAGATGGTGTTGTAAATAAGCGAAATCCATGGTATCGGTTACTGGGAAGAGCTCGATAGTGATGAGATGGAGAAATTCCTGTGTTTGATGTTTGCCTCTCTGGTCGTTGGATGGACAAGTCTACATCAGGAGGAACCTGTGGCGAATGAATTTCTGATGCACCATCACATTTTCAACACACAGATTGCTGGATCTGTACACATTCTCCGGTTACAGCCACCAGTATCCCTTATCTGGATGTCCCGGTATCGATGGAGGAAATCTTAAACTGGAAAAGTTGTTCTGATCATCTTGCTGATAAAGACACTCCAAGTGTTCGTCTATAGAATACTACAGTACCCATTTCCATAGTGGGATGGATCAATCTTCCATGGTGGCAAGGCAATTTGAATGCAACAGTCACCAATTTGCAATATCTGGCTTTTAAGGGAGGAATTTGGGTACTAAGAAATAAGACTGGACTGACTAACCTGGGATTCATCTCTATGGACTGTAGATGCTTTTAAACCCAGCTTAGTGGAAAGGACAATTCATGATATGTTATGGCCTTATGCCAATATGTTCATAAATGGGACTAGTGAAACTTCTAGTAACATATCGGGAAATGTAATGTGTAATGATTCCTTTGAATATCGAGCAAATGCCAAAACACATGATGTTCAAGGGAGCTTTTCAGATAATATTGCTTTTAGTTTTAATATACTGTACAAAAGTAGTGAAAGTGATTATATTTGTGATTCAACGTTTATCTAAACAAACCAAGAAGACAAAATTTGTGGCAAACAATATTTCTTGGTCATGGTATGGTATATTCCGAGTGATCTTCTTCTAGTGGAATACTGATGATGGAAAATAATCCCTGGGATCAAGGACCGATTGTGATACCAATGTGATATGACTGAAGTTTGAATGACTATTAGATAGGGATCATGATCAAAAGATAGGAGTGATCCCAGATATTATTTGATCCATCAATAATTCAGTATCAAAGAAGATGTCCTTTGGATAATATTTCACTAATACCAAGGAATACATGTCTTGAAGCAGTTTTAGATAATAAGGAAGTAACATTTACAGTTCCACTTACAGGAAACTTGTGGTTAGCTTAAAGACAGTTTTAAGGATGAAATTTACGGCTCATTGCAATATTTCACTAATACTGGTCAAACTGTGGTCAGCCAGTTGTCAACTGACAGGATGTGCTGGAAATGTGCAGGAAGCTGCCGTTACCTACAACATTTTGTGGTCAAGTTACATGAACATGACTCAGCTGTCATATGCTGGTGACCATTTAGACACAACCTACAATATTTTCCTATAAAATATACACGGAACTCGCTTAAGGTAGGGAAATACCTTCCAGGACATTGAAGTGTACGTACGCACTGTTCCTGTGATGCCATGCCATGTTGATTCCTTATCATTTTAACTCGAGTTCCCTCCGATGTGAAAGGATTGCTACAACATAACGGTAATGTTGATGCATATTTCTGTTATTGTATAAGTTTCTATGACTATAGTTCTTATGCCTATGTACCATTAACTATTCATGTGCTATTAAAATAAATAGTATCTTGCTATAAAGAATATTAGTATTCGTGCCTGATTAGGATATCAGTGAGCGCTTCGTAAGTACGGGCTTTCAGCCCCCTTTTTAGTAGAATTTAGCAAGACAACTTCCCAGGATACAGTGAAGCCATGAACAAGGAAAGCAGCCAACACCAAACTTTGCCAGATAAATTTTCACAATTTAGATCAAATACGTTTCTACCAGCAAAACAAAGGTGAACCAAAGGAATACACACACCCAGTCAAAACTGACGGGACCACTGTGCTGCACAACTCAGTTGGCCCAGAAGTAGTAATTACAATGCAATAATTTACCTACTCATGCACCCGTCTAGTGCGTTTACCTACAATTCTGGAACAAAGGAATGTCACAAATAGCCTATTGGTGGTGCAGTACAGCAGCTCACAAACGTAACAAAATTACTCAAAACCAGGCTTGCACAACATTTGGCCTGTGAGCCACATGCGGCCCACCAAAAAGTTTGCTGCGGCCCGCAGAATTGTCTGGAAGTCACCACTGCCCGTTTCTAATATTCAAATGTATTCATAAATTTCAGATACAAATACAATTGAGCACGAAACTGATGCATAGCAGAAGAGAGCTTGTTTGACCCTGCTCCGAGATACAGCAATGTGATGAGGTCAGTATGCTGCTTATGTCATCACGCTGCTGCCTGCACCGCAGAGGCGTCACAAAAGTCAGCCCCAGTAAGCACTCCATGAAGGACCGGAAGATTAAATGTGTAATAATTTTAGATGAAGGGAGGATTGGGGTTACTGCTAAGATACACACATTATGGGCATGCATTGTAAAAGGGGGCACAAAAAAATGAGACAGTGGGGCATATTATGGAAAGAGGCACGTTGAGAGGATATTTTGGAGAGGGTGAGTGTGTGTGGGGTAGTGACATTATGGAGGGGCTCAGTGTGGGGGAGAGACAGTATGTAGAACGGCAGTGTAGGGGATATGAAGAGGGGCAAGGTGTGGGGGGTACTATGGAAAGGGACACCATGTGGGAGGCATTATGGGGAGGGACAATGTATGTAGGGGATATGGAGAGAGGCAGTGTGAGGGGGTGGAGAGAGGCAGTGTGAGGGGGTGTTATGGAAAGAGGCAGTGTGTGTGGAGGGTTATTATGGAGAGGGGCTGTGTGGGGGGTATTATAGAGAGGGACAGTATGTGGATGGATATTATGGAGTAGGGAAGTGTGTGGGGGTATTAGCATGAGGGGCAGTATTATCATGAGAGGCAGTGTATGGGAAAGTATTATGGAGAGTGGCAGTGTGGGAGACATTATGGAGAGGGCCAGTGTGGGTGTATATTTTGGACAGAGGCTGTATGAGGGAGATATTATGGAGAGGGGCAATGTTGGGGATAATTTAGAGAGGGGCAGTGTGGGGGGGCATTAGAGGGGCAGTGTGGGGAGCATGTTATACAGTGGGGCAATATGGTAGGCAAACACAGTGAAGGGCAATTATTTATTTAGGGGCACAGCATGTGAGATTTTAATTTATGGTGAAGTATAATGATACTTTTCTTAAAGGGAATCATATCAAGAAGTGCTGCTGAAGCCCGAGAAGGTGGAAGTCTGCAGACTGAGCATGAAGTCTCATCATTGCGTCTTTACTACATGCAGATAAAAGGGATGGGAACAACTCCAATCAGAGGAAATGTGGTCTATAAAGTTCCTAGATGTAAATGTTTATTTGTCATACTGACAATGTCTCATCAATACTGAGGTTCTTTATGGTTTGCAGCCTGGTGATGACTGGTAACAACTCACAACATCTCCTTACCATTGTTAAGGACATAGTGGGAATTATAGGTTCATGTAATACAATTGTATATGGGGCTGAGCTGACATTGCAATTGACCACTGCGCTATGCTTGGTGATGTACATATGTACTGATGATGGTTCTGGCCCTGTGTTCATGCTCTGGCGATGGTTCTACTGGTGCATTCATGTACTGACAGTGGTTCTAGTGCTGCATTCATGCACTGCTGCTGATTCTGGCGCTACTGCGGTGGACGATTTGGCCCTGTCTGTTTGTCTTCTTTTTATGTTAAATGTTGTGAAATAAAAGTTTACATTTTATATGGCATTCATAGTCCACATTGTTCTCCTTTTTTTTTTTTTTTTAAGTTATGCATATGTGGATTTATGCTTCATTACCATACTGGGATTTTTGTATATTTTTTTTTCCTGGTAAAATGCTAAATTATTATTTCTGATGGAATTTATGTTCTGATAATTGGTGAGTAACTGTCAGTGGCATATTCCCCATCACCTCACATATCTACATGGTGACTACAGTGATTCTTTTGAGCAAATGCAAAATTCTTCCAACTTTTCAATTTTTTTAACAGCACTTTAACTGTAAAGGGTGTTACACACTGCGACATCGCCACCAATATATCGTTGGGGTACGTCGTTAGTGACGCACATCCGGCGCCGGTAGCAACATCACAGCGTGTGACACCAATGAGCGACAATCAACGATCGCAAAATCGTTCAAAAATGGTGATCGTTGACACGTCGCTCCTTTCCTTAATATCGCTGCTGCCACAGGTACGATGTTGTTCGTCGTTCTTGTGGCATCACACATCGCTATGTGTGACACCGCAGGAACGACGAACATCTCCTTACCTGCGTCCACCGGCAATGCGGAAGGAAGGAGGTGGGCGGGATGTTACGTCCCGCTCATCTCCGCCCCTCCGCTTCTATTGGCCGGCCGCTTAGTGACGCCGCAGTGACGTCGCTATGATGCCGAACGCACCTCACCTCCCCTTTGTGGGAGGGATTGTTCGGCGGTCACAGCGACATCGCTGACAAGGTATGTGCGTGTGACGCCGCCGTAGCGATAATGTTCGCTACGGCAGCGAGCACCAAATGTCGCACGAATGACGGGGGCGGGCGCTATCGCGCTCGACATCGCTAGCAATCACTAGCGATGTCGCAGCGTGTAAAGTACCCTTAAGACTCAGTTGTGATTTTTAGTGTTTTGGTGTTATGTTTCGTAGTGCTATGAGGAGAAATGTGATTAGAATGTTTCTTATGTGACAAGGGGAGTTATCGACTATAGAAAGTAATAATACCTTGGGATTGTTCTTAAAGGAATTCTCCATGAATGTAATAAAATGGCCCTTGTCACGTCAATGGCAGCCCATCCTAGTCATATGTCCATATGGGCTACAGTCTGAAGAAACACTGCTGCCAAGAACTGTTTCTCAACTGACAACTGACAATCACTGGATAGTAACCACTCATACTGGAGCTCCCAGAGAAAGGCTGGGACATCAGAAGAAATAAATTATTTCCTCGGTTGAGAAAGCACTCATTTTTTTCTCCAGCCTCAGTCCTCCATGCTAAGTCAGCCAAAGAGAATATTTATTTCTTTGGATGTCACATCCCTTCTCTAGTATGTGTGCTTACTATACAGCTCCTCTGTCAGTTGGAACACAGGTCTCAGGAGCTGTTTCTTCAAACTGCAACCGATCTTGACCAGTGACTAGGACATGTTGCCATTTCAAGTATGTAATGGAGGCCATTTTTTTACATTCTTGGAAAAAACCCTTAAAGTTGATTTCTAAGGAATAAAATATCTATCCTCCACTAAATATTTTGTACTGTATTGCCAGAAAGTTATATATTAACACAATGTCTTTTAACTTTTAAGTCATAGAGCACCACCTAGTGGAACAGCCTGTTAGTTATAGTGTCATAGTAATAAATGAATTTGTTCTGATCCTTACAAGGGATTCCCAGTAAGTAGCAACATAGGGTGTTGTTTGAACGTTTATGTATTAAAAAATACTGTGACTTTAAATTTCTTTGTAAAAAATTGAATGCTGTTATACTGGTATGCTCTACTACACTTGCCATAAGAGAGGCATGACAAAGGTAGCATGCCAAACAATATCGATGTGAAGCAGGCGAGTATTTCAATCCAATATATACTTGTATTGTTGGGGGAGTTATGTAATATTTTGAAAAAGAGTTTTAACATTTTGCAAGTTGTAGTAGGGAAAGCACTATGTGGAAGACCTATTTAAGGTGTGCCACTTGAGACATGCTGCATATGTGACGCTCTGGGCAAGCCAGGGGTCACAGGTCACAACAACACACACACCCCCACATTCCCTGCAGGTACACCAGCTAACCAGAAATCCTTGTTGCCTTCCTCCAGGAGCTGGTGTCCACACCAGGGGGTGGAGCCAGGTGGTTGGTGTCCGCCCACCAAGGAGTTCACAGCCCTGGAGGCAGGAAGAAGCAGGCAGATAGAGTGCGGAGTTTGAAGAGAATGGAAGTCTAGCTGAGGGCTAGAGAGGAGTTCAGCCAGGGAGGAGGAAGTGGAAGGAAGTGAAGTGTAGTGGAGCTGAAGAAGAAAGCTGAAGTGACAGAGAAGTGAAAGTAGAGAAAGTGCAAAGTGGCAGTTTAGTACAGCCTGAAGTGGTCTGAGGCTGTGTGCCTGGACAGAGACAGCAAGGTCAGCAGACGGCGGAGATTGTCTGGAGTGGGACTGTTTGGAGGTTCCTGGAAGGACCGCGGACGGGTGGTGACCCGGCGGTCTGGAGCAGCGTGCAAAGGACAGTCAGCACCAGGGCAGGGGCCTCTCGGACCCCGGCAAGGCTAGGAGTCGCCATAATTTGCCGAATCCGTCAGTGAAGGGGACGTAGATCCCCCAGCAACCAAGTCCCGATTGAAGGCAACAGCTCAACCATTACAGGGGAGACACCGCCACCGCCAGGGCACCAGTTTCCCCAGGGCCAGCGCCTGCGGGCAAAGTGTGGAGCTCCTCCGGCCCAGATTGTAGTCGGGGAGCGGGTAACCGGTGGGAACCCATCGCTACCAATAGACGTAACATAGGTGCAGGGAAGAGTGACCATCACCGCCAACTGCAGGGAACCGCAGCACCGTGAACCGTCCGAGGGACCCGTCCAACCAGCCGTTTGTTTACCGAGAACTGTGTCGTGGTTACTGGCTGAGTGAGTACCTCCGTGCCGCAAGGCACAGCGCTGCCCCCGCGTCCCTGCGCCCACCAGGCCCTGCATCTCCCATCTCATCACCGGGCCCCGGGACCACCAACCCCTACCCACGGAGGGGCAACACAACAACTAGCTGCTCCCCCACCATCACTCCCGGGATCCCCACATCGAGCAGCGGTGGTGAAATCACCACAACCGTGGGTGGCGTCACGGACAATATCCCAACACCCAAATCCCCCTTTCACTCACGGGCGAGGAGTGCCGCTCGAGAACCCCCGGGATCCGGCCCACAGCTCGAGCCACCACTGAGCAGCGGCAGCCGCCGGACCCGAGCAGAAGGGGCGAGCGCGGTGTGCTGACACCCTCCTCCCCGCCCGCGACAACTTGGCGTCACGAACAGGATCCTACCGCTCTGCCGTTTGGTAGAGGTGCGCCTTGTTACCGCCGGAGGTGTCCGGCTGAAAAATTTCAGAAGCCGCCATCTTTGGCGCGAAAAGTTCCCGCTCGAGCGCCTTCTCGAGTAGTTGAGGTGCGAAGGCCAAAAACCCCGCCCCGAGAGAGGAGGGGCCGGAAAGAGCTAAGGGGGACGGAAACAAGATGTCTGCGCCCGACGGAGCCGCTGGAGGAGCGGTGGTCGCAGCCGCATGTAACTAACGCTGTAGCGTGCAGGGACGCCAGGACTCTGCTGAAACACGTTCCTGGATCCAGAAGCAAGATGTGCCAGAAGCCCCAGGCCCAAGTCCACTTCATGCTGGCGAAGTGGATGTTGGAGATGAAGGGCCTGGCCGCAACCGTTTGGGCATTCGAAGTGGAGGTGGTCTCAGAGGAGCGGGTAAGCGACCCACGCCCCTATGTCCCCGAGGGATCGGTCGATACGGCTGAGGGGCCCGGCCTGCTGCCGTCCACCACGCTACCTCCCTCACTGCCCATGCCTGCGGCCAACGCCCCGACCGACCCGTTACCCCCTGCCACCGGTAGCGGAGCCCGCAGCATCTGTGGGAGAGGGCCCAGACCTGCGGCCCCCGGGCCTTAGCTTTACCACCGCCCTGGCACCCGTCCCGGCTTCCATCCCAGCCGCGACGGAGATGACGGCCCCGGCAGTCCGCCCGGCCGCAGCGGAGGCAATCCTCGATCAAACGCCAATGCCGCAAGTCACGTTGACCGCTCCCAGGTACTGGGCCTCGGCTGAGGCACGGCGGGGATGTAGCTGCCAGGAGGCAGAGCAGGCCATGTCACAGCGGGGTCCCTCATTGATGAAGGTGCCGGTTGTGGCCGACACGGAGGGACTCCAGCTGGGCCCGTCCCCCGCACAGGCTGACCCAGAGCAGGCCACTGATTGGTGGGGCCCACGGCAGTATGAGAGGCCGGTCGTAGCCGGCGCCGAGGGCACCCAGGTGGGCCTGGCTCCTGAGCGGGAGTTGCGGATGTGCATGCCCGCATTTATGTGAGAAAAGAGTGGCAGCGGGATGTCGTGGCACCGTCCCCGTTGGGACCACCAGACTGTGTGTTTGTTGAAAAGTTTGAAAATGATGAAAAATGATAAGTAATGAAACCGTGTACTTCACCTGATTAACTGTGATTTGAAAACCGTTACCGTTTCCGCAATTGCCGCCTCCGGAGAGGCAGATTGGAGGGAGGGCCCGCAGCAGAGCAGGCTGGGGCCCAGCCACCACAGGAACCGGTGGCTACCCTCTGGAGGGGAAGGACAGATCCCGCTTGGGTAACTTGTGCTGGACTGTGGGTCAAGGGGTGCTGCCTGGGTTTTAGGGGCAGCATCAGGGCCAGGTTACTTGGGTGGGAGAGAGCGGAAACCGTAACCGTTAACCGTTTGAAACCGTTTGAAACGTTAAAGAAATGTGCCTCCCGTTATGGGAAGAGTTATTAAAAATGTAAATATGTTACCGTTTTTTATCTATTTTCAGAAAAACAAAAAGGAAAATAAAACCGGTGTTGGACGGGCAGCCCGAGGACGGTCTGCGTTTTGCTAAGGGGGAATGTGACGCCCTGGGCAAGCCAGGGGTCACAGGTCACAACAACACACACACCCCACATTCCCTGCAGGTACACCAGCTAACCAGAAATCCTTGTTGCCTTCCTCCAGGGGCTGGTTTCCACACCAGGGGGTGGAGCCAGGCGGTTGCTGTCCACCCACCAAGGAGTTCACAGCCCTGGAGGCAGGAAGAAGCAGGCAGATAGAGTGCGGAGTTTGAAGAGAATGGAAGTCTAGCTGAGGGCTAGAGAGGAGTTCAGCCAGGGAGGAGGAAGTGGAAGGAAGTGAAGTGTAGTGGAGCTGAAGAAGAAAGCTGAAGTGACAGAGAAGTGAAAGTAGAGAAAGTGCAAAGTGGCAGTTTAGTACAGCCTGAAGTGGTCTGAGGCTGTGTGCCTGGACAGAGACAGCAAGGTCAGCAGACGGCGGAGATTGTCTGGAGTGGGACTGTTTGGAGGTTCCTGGAAGGACCACGGACGGGTGGTGACCCGGCGGTCTGGAGCAGCGTGCAAAGGACAGTCAGCACCAGGGCAGGGGCCTCTCGGACCCCGGCAAGGCTAGGAGTCGCCGAATTTGCCGAATCCGTCAGTGAAGGGGACGTAGATCCCCCAACAACCAAGTCCCGATTGAAGGCAACAGCTCAACCATTACAGGGGAGACACCGCCACCGCCAAGGCACCAGTTTCCCCAGGGCCAGCGCCTGCGGGCAAAGTGTGGAACTCCTCCGGCCCAGATTGTAGTCGGGGAGCGGGTAACCGGTGGGAATCCATCGCTACCAATAGACGTAACATAGGTGCAGGGAAGAGTGACCATCACCGCCAACTGCAGGGAACCGCAGCACCGTGAACCGTCCGAGGGACCCGTCCAACCAGCCGTTTGTTTACCGAGAACTGTGTCGTGGTTACTGGCTGAGTGAGTACCTCCGTGCCGCAAGGCACAGCGCTGCCCCCGCGTCCCTGCGCCCACCAGGCCCTGCATCTCCCATCTCATCACCGGGCCCCGGGACCACCAACCCCTACCCACGGAGGGGCAACACAACAACTAGATGCTCCCCCACCATCATTCCCGGGATCCCCACATCGAGCAGCGGTGGTGAAATCACCACAACCGGGGTTGCCTCACGGACAATAAACAATCCCCACACCCAAACACCCCCTTTCACTCACGGGCGAGGAGTGCCGCTCGAGAAACCCCCGGGATCCGGCCCACAGCTCGAGCCACCACTGAGCAGCGGCAGCCGCCGGACCCGAGCAGAAGGGGTGAGCGTAGTGTGCTGACACCCTCCTCCCCGCCCGCGACACATACACCCCAGAAGAAGCTACATAGGACTTTAAAGGGAATCTGTCTGCAGTTTTTTGCTATGTAATCTGAAGCCAGAATTCTGCAATGGTTAAAACATAGAATTCAGGGATGGCTGTATTGTCAAAGTCTGATTTGTTGTTTATTTACTATGTTTCTTTAAGCGACAAGACTTTTATTTGCTTAGACTACAATGCCACGTGCACAGCAGTCCAGAACACCCCCTCCTCTGATTGGCAGCTCACTGTCAATATACAATGTCTGTAGAGAGCCTGGTGTGGGCGGAGACAGCTCTCTCAGCTCTTCTGTATTGCTAAATCTAAAAATTCTGATTGTGTCAGAATTGCTGCAGCCAGTAATCTAAGTGATACAACGTTGGATTCAGGATCTCTCTGCCTATATTATGCCGCTCTCAGATAAGGTAGCAAAAGCTTGATGGCAGATTCCCTTTAAATGGATATAATGAAAAGGTGTGAAGGTATTTCTTCACTTTGACTTAAAGTCTCTCTCCAATGAAAAACTGGAAAATAAGCAGTGGGAAAACAGTATGAAAATAGTAAAATCTGGAAATAGTTCTCATAGTGACCGATCACATCCCAGTTATCATTTTGAATACATTGACCTGACTCATACTGGTAGTAGTTGCACCATTAAGTTGAATGATCAGAGCGGTATCATGAGTGCTATACTCCAGCGAGTTGACTCTGGGCTGTATTCCAGTCCTCATTTATTCCACCTTAGTGGGGTAATATAGACACACACTTTGTATAACGCTTTACATCATGTAAAAAAATAAAGTCATACTTATCACTTTGTAGCAACTTTTTCTATCTTTGTATTGAAAAGTTCGGTCACATCCGCTACTTTCACATTTACACTCGTTGTCCACAAGGTCACAGCCATGGTTGGTGCAACGATATTCAAATAAATGTTCAAAATCAGCTTTAAAAGAAAAAAGAGAAAAAAAAAGACATATTAATACAGATTTACTCCTGCGTAGCCTCAGTCCTGTTAATACAGTGGACTAAAGGTTGCTCATTATTGAGATTGTTGGGGACACAGATGCCAGAAATAATGCATTTTATATCAAATTAGCTCATTTTATGGAAAAAAATAGTCGTCCTTTAGTTCGGCTTACTTTAACAGTACATAAAAATGTAGCTGTTGGTCTGCCTCATTTTAATCTTGACCTTCCTATAGGGCACAATACAGGTTCTGAGCTACAATACTAAAATGGAAAGCATATATTATATAGAGTCATTACACACAGAGGGATCTATTCCTATATATTATATAAAGTCATTACACACAGAGGGATCTATTTCTATTTATTATATAGAGTCATTACACAGAGGGATCTATTCCTATATATTATATAGAGTCATTACACAGAGGGATCTATTCCTATATATTATATAGAGTCATTACACACAGAGGGATCTATTCCTATATATTATATAGAATCATTACACACAGAGGGATCTATTCCTATATATTATATAGAGTCATTACACACAGAGGGATCTATTCCTATATATTATATAGAATCATTACACACAGAGGGATCTATTCCTATATATTATATAAAGTCATTACACACAGAGGGATCTATTTCTATTTATTATATAGAGTCATTACACAGAGGGATCTATTCCTATATATTATATAGAGTCATTACACACAGAGGGATCTATTCCTATATATTATATAGAATCATTACACACAGAGGGATCTAGTCCAATATATTATATAGTCATTACACACAGAGGGATCTATTCCTATATATTATATAAAGTCATTACACACAGAGGGATCTATTCCTATATATTATATAGAGTCATTACACACAGAGGGATCTATTCCTATATATTATAAGTCATTACACACAGAGGGATCTATTTCTATTTATTATATAGAGTCATTACACAGAGGGATCTATTCCTATATATTATATAGTCATTACACACAGAGTGATCTATTTCTATATATTATATAGAGTCATTACACACAGGGCGATCTATTCCTATATATTATATAGAGTCATTACACACAGAGGGATCTATTCCTATATATTATATAGAATCATTACACACAGAGGGATCTATTCCTATATATTATATAGAGTCATTACACACAGAGGGATCTATTCCTATATATTATATAAAGTCATTACACACAGAGGGATCTATTTCTATTTATTATATAGAGTCATTACACAGAGGGATCTATTCCTATATATTATATAGAGTCATTACACAGAGGGATCTATTCCTATATATTATATAGAGTCATTACACAGAGGGATCTATTCCTATATATTATATAGAGTCATTACACACAGAGGGATCTATTCCTATATATTATATAGAGTCATTACACACAGAGGGATCTATTCCTATATATTATATAAAGTCATTACACACAGAGGGATCTATTTCTATTTATTATATAGAGTCATTACACAGAGGGATCTATTCCTATATATTATATAGAGTCATTACACAGAGGGATCTATTCCTATATATTATATAGTCATTACACACAGAGGGATCTATTCCTATATATCACATAGAATCATTACACACAGAGGGATCTATTCCTATATATTATATAGAGTCATTACACACAGAGGGATCTATTCCTATATATTGTATAAAGTCATTACACACAGAGGGATCTATTTCTATTTATTATATAGAGTCATTACACAGAGGGATCTATTCCTATATATTATATAGAGTCATTACACAGAGGGATCTATTCCTATATA
Source organism: Anomaloglossus baeobatrachus (assembly GCF_048569485.1). Classification (NCBI taxonomy): domain Eukaryota; kingdom Metazoa; phylum Chordata; class Amphibia; order Anura; family Aromobatidae; genus Anomaloglossus; species Anomaloglossus baeobatrachus. The sequence continues at coordinate 142,043,618 of NC_134363.1, read as the reverse complement.
TTATATAGAGTCATTACACACAGAGGGATCTATTCCTATATATTATATAGAATCATTACACACAGAGGGATCTATTCCTATATATTATATAGAGTCATTACACACAGAGGGATCTATTCCTATATATTATATAGAGTCATTACACACAAAGGGATCTATTCCTATATATTATATAAAGTCATTACACACAGAGGGATCTATTTCTATTTATTATATAGAGTGACTAGCTGTACTACCCGCCCGGGTTGATAACTGTTGTTAACAAAATAGAATGAATTAACATTCCCGGGATAGAATGTATAAATAGAATGTATTGACGCCCGGGATAGTAACTGTCTCTCTGTTTCTCTCCCATTCTCTGTCTGTCTCCCCCTCTGTATATATCTTTCTGTCTCTCTCTCTCTCTATCTCTTTGTCTGTCTGTCTCTTTCCCTGTCTGTCTCTGACTGTCTCTGTCTCTTTCTCCGTCTGTCTCAATCTCTTTCCCTGTCTGTCTATCTATCTCTGTCACTTTCCCTGTCTGTCTCTCTCCCTGTCTGTCTCTTTCCCTCTCTTTCCCTGTCTGTCTCTTTCCCTGTGTCTGTCTCTTTGTCTGTCTCTTTACCTGTCTGTCTCTTTCCCTCTCTTTCCCTGTCTGCCTGTTTCCCTGTGTCTGTGTCTGTCTCTTTGTCTGTGCCTGTCTCTTTACCTGTCTGTGTCTGTCTCTTAACCTGTCTCTATCTTTCCCTCTCTTTCCCTGTCTGTCTCTTTCCCTGTCAGTCTGTCTCTCTGTCTGTGTCTGTCTCTTTGTGTCTGTCTCTTACCCTGTCTATGTCTGTTTCTTACCTTGTCTGTCTGCCTCTTTCCCTGTTTGTGTCTGTCTCTTTCCCTGGCTGCATTGTGACACGCCAACATTCCATATAAGGGCATGGCTGCGCATTCTTCTGAAGTTCTGGCTGCACTGTGGCTCCCAGCTCCATTCACTTTAATGGAGGCAGGTTTTTTGGTGAATAACTGTAAAGCGCGGGGTTAAAATTTCCCCTCAAAACATAGCCTATGATGCTCTCGGGGTCCAGAAGTGTGAGTGTGCAAAATTTTGTGGCTGTAGCTGCGACGATGCAGATGCCAATCCCGGACATACATATATATTATATAGAGTCATTACACACAGAGGGATCTATTTCAAGTGTTCATTTTTGTTAATGTTGATGATTATGGCTTACAGCCAATGAAAACCCAAAAGTCGTTATCTCAGAAAATTAGAATATTATATAAGATCAACTGAAAAAATGATTTTACACTCAGAAATGTTGGCGCCTACTGAAAAGTCTGTACAGTAAATGCCTCAATACTTGATCGGGGCCCTTTTGCATGTGTCCAGGATGTGTCCAGGATGCAGGGCCTACCCCCTGGGACCTGGAACACCAGTGCCAGCAACACCCACACACACCAAAATCCTACACCAGGGGAAATTGGCTAGTCAGACACTGGGGGATGGCCACCTAGAGGGCAGAGCCAGACCAGAGGTACTAGACAGCCTGGTGGGAGGCGTCAGCACACAGTAAGAAGTAGAGAGGGAAGTGAAGAGAGGTGCTTCAGAGCTGGGTCGTGTAACGGTGACCCGGGGGCACAGGAGAGTGGTCGCCAGGACAGGAACACCCGAGTCCGCTGGGACCAGAGCACCATCGGGGCACAGGGCCCTAGGTCAGATGCCAGTTTCATATGGTCTGGCAAATACCTGCACAGTGAGGGGACCTCCACGGACCTCACTGAACAACAGGTTCGGGGGCACCAGCAGTAAAGCAAGGATCAGGGTTCGGGACACAGACCAGCCCTACAGGGTCCACAATGCCCGCCGTACGGACAAGGAGACTGCCACAAAAAGGGACAGTCGGGCCCCAAATGCTCCACGCTACAGGGACCCAACCACACTGGGGGTGCCGGGGACAGAGCAACTGAGTCATCAACTGGCACTGGAACTACAGGGACCTGAACCAGCCGTCCGAGGGTCAAGAGTGAGTAGAGACTGTTAATTACAACCCACGGTGTGGCCTCCCTTATTTCTCCATCATACATTTCCAAGGCTCAGCCCTACCTGCGGAGGGCCTACCACCACAGCGGCCATTACCACCAGCCCTAGGAGTAACCAATCCAGCAGCGGCAGTTCCCCCATATTAACCGCAACCCGCAGGTGGCGTGACACAAATGATTTCCATCTCTCCTGTAAATGCTCCCCATTAAAAAAACACCCAGGGGGGCGTGTCCAGGATGCTGAGCTGAGTGGACGTGGGGAAGAGGAGCTCCTGTTGACCCTCAGCTAAATCAGCACTTATCATAAGCACAAACCTACTCACCGGCTCTCAGGATGGGACCACGGAGGATTAAACCGTCGCAGCAGGCATCGGTGGCCCCCCCGCTGCACACCACGGCGCTGGATACTTTCTTGGGCCTGGAACAGGGTCCAGGGGAGGCCCAGACGCCATCTTTCCAGGAGCATGGAGGGGAAATGGAGGCACCGGCCCGGCCTGCTAAGCAGCAAGAGAAGGAGGAGTGGGTGAGCGGGGACACAGGGGGGAGTGGAGGAGTCCCTGCAGCAGATCCAACAGGGGATGCCTTGGCTCAGCAGCCCTGCGCTGCATCGGATCCTCAGGCACAGCAGCAGCAGGCCCAGGAGCACATAGTGGCGGTGGGAGATAAGGTGGAGGTCGGGGGGCAGCCCTCCCCACTGCCAGGAGAAGAAGGGACTGCAGCTACAGCTGGTAATATCAGGGAACAGAGCAGCCTGCTTCCCCCCTCTGGGCCTCGGTGTGGAGATCAACCTTCCCAGCTTCCCCAGCACCAGACTAATACTCCAGCGTCTATTACTGCAGGTGCTCACCTTAAAGGGCCAGACACCTCCTATAAGGACATGCATGATTTCATAAGTAAACTTCCTTCTAAAGAGGACTTTCAATGCCTCATACGTGAGGTTAAAGCAACTTGCAGGTCAGAAATAGCTGAAGTGAGGAGAGATTTGCAGCAATTGTCTGGCAGAATTGAATCCCTGGAGGAAGAGCATGACATCACCAGATCCCATGTATCAGAATTACACAAACTGGCAACATCGCAACAAAAAATAATGGAGGATATGCAGTCTCACATAGAGGATCTCGACAACAGAGGACGCCGTTGCAATGTCCGTGTGAGGGGGGTCCCAGAGTCAGATGGGCCCGAGGACACAAACTCCATCTTTAATGAAGTGTTGGACGCTCCCCCTTCTAACATCATCAAGCTGGACAGGGCACACAGGGCTTTACAGCCGAAGAATTTATCCACCCAACCCCGGGACATCATTTGTTGCATTCACGACTTCTCCACCAAAGAACTGATCATGGCTAAGGCTAGAATGAGGCGCACGGCACCTGTGTTCAATGGCAAGGAAATCCAGCTTTTCCCGGATCTTTCTCGCATCACACTCCAGAAAAGGCGGCACCTCAAACCCCTCCTCACGAGCCTGAAGGAGCACCAGGTTCCATACCGCTGGGGTTACCCGTTTGCACTAACAGCGCGCAGAGGGGGTAAATCGGCGACCCTTCGCACTCCAGCAGATACCACTCTGTTCTGTGAAGCACTGGACATTCCAGCGGTCCGTATCCCAGATTGGGACTTGCAAAGGTTGGAAGGGCTGCCCCCTCCCGTGTGGTCCAAGGTGAGGGGTGGAGGGCGTGGGGCTTTGGGGGGGAGAGGAGGTAGGGGCCGCGGGTTGCTCCCCTCCCCGGCTCACCGTTGAGGACACTTCTTAACCTGGTTGGTGCCTATTTCTTATACCCTCTGAGTTCCAGTGGCTGAGCATGCTTTGTGATACTGTGACTCTCTCTACAGCAAGCCTCTGACTGTCCATTGTGTCATCTACGGCCCTCTGGGTCTGTTGAGCTGCATAAGGGGGGGGGGCTGTAGCCACAATGATGCCGTGGGGGGTAGGGGGGTTGGCGGGAGCCCGGTCCCCTTACTTGGAGTTAGTGGTTGAGGTTTTTTGTTTTTTTTTTTCCCTTGTTTCCTTTTGGCACGGGCCCGTGCCCACTGGACTGACCCCCGTGGGAGGGCTACTGGGGAGTGAGGTGGGTGGCTCTCTTAGCTCAGACGGGTTGGGGAACCTCCCTCTAGGTCTCTCCCTTCCGGGTTGACCCCCCGGGAATCTATGCCTAAGGTTTATGCATTTTGGTTAATGTTCTTAATTCATCTTCATTTCTATGTTTGTCCTTGTCTTCCCCCCTCCCCGATGTTTTTTCCTTATGTGTCCTTTCAGGTACCACCCCTTCTAGAGTCCCTGGGAGCTGCGGCCCTTTGTCGTATGGACCATCTCCTCTGGCCGGCTTCACAGGGGAAGTCATGCCCCCGACGGTATAGGTGTGCCATTAGCTTTTTCTTACTTCTAAGTTTTAGATATGACCCGCATTATCTCTCTTAACGTAAATGGTCTGAATTCACCCCGTAAGAGGAAATTGCTGCTACAGGAACTGAAAACATCAGGTGCAGACATAGCCTTTATCCAAGAAACACATTTTGTGGAATCAAACACTTTCAAATTTGCGTCCCACCGCTTTCCCATCCATTACTCGGCTTACTCGGGCTCCAAGAGGGGGGGAGTTGCTATTTTAATATCCTCCAGTTGTCCTCTACAAATTACGGGTTCTCACTGCGATCCAGAGGGTAGATATGTGATTTTGGAGGGCCAACTGGGGGGATCCCCGCACATACTGGCCAACATTTATGCACCTAATGAAGGGCAGATACGCTTTCTTAAGAAAATACTCGATCTGATAGGCGGACTGGCACCGGCCTCTACGGTGTTGGGGGGAGACTTTAACATCCCTTTTTCGGAGGTGGCCGACAGACTCTCTGTGGGTGGACACCCTCCATCGGGTGTTTTGAAAAATTTGTCCCGGGACTTTCGTAGGCTCATTAGATCAGGGGCTTTATACGACGCTTGGAGGGTGGACCACCCGGGAGAGAAGGCCTTTTCCTTCTACTCGCATCCGCATCAGACGCACACCAGAATAGACTATTTTTTCATTGACTCACAGCTGCTGGGGCGTCTTGAGAGGATGGAAATGGGATCCATTACGTGGTCAGACCATTCCCCACTCATAATGGACTTCAAGAAAGATGGTCCTCGACCTAGGCCTCAGCATTGGCGCCTTAATGAATCTCTGATCAAAAATCCCAACACTAGGGCCTTTTTAAATAAGCAACTGGTCGAATTCTTTCAGTTGAACACGGGCACGGTCACGTCGCCGGCAACACTCTGGGAAGCTCACAAGGCAGTGATGAGGGGACTATGCATTAGAGAGGGCGCCAGGGCTAAAAAGAATGCCACAAGCCAGCGGGACTCTATAACGGCCCATCTTAAGCTACAGGAAGGGAGACTGGCGGCTGCCCCATCACTGACTATTCTTAGGAGAGTCATCAGCCTTAGGGAAAAGTTGAGAGACTTGGCAATTGGCAGAGCAGAAAAATTGCTAACCTTTTCCAAACAAAGATACTATGAAAGGAGTAATCAGGCTCATACCTTACTCGCCAGGCAGCTTAAGGAGCGCGCTACATCCTCATGCCCTCAGGCTCTGCGCGATGAAAAGGGAACTATCCACTATCACCCCGCTTCAATAGCTGACATTTTTTTCAATTACTACAACAAGCTTTATAACCTTCCGGTTCCCCCGGGCATGGCTTCGCGCGGGGCTGGGGCACTTGGGGACTATTTTTCGGCCCTTGAGCTCCCTTCACTGCCTTGCGGAGCAGCCGCGGCTTTGAATGAAGAGATTACTACAGAGGAACTGGAGCAAGTTCTGGAAGCCCTGCCTGGCGGGAAGTCACCGGGCCCGGACGGCTTTACTTATTTTTATTACAAGGTGTTTGCGGCGGAGCTCCTCCCACACATGGCCGCCTTGTTTAACTCTTTCCTTCAGGGTCACCCTATCCCTCCATCCATGCTACACTCCCATTTAATCCTCCTGCCCAAGCCACCCAGGGACCCATTGGACTGTGCTAATTATAGACCAATAGCCCTTTTGAACTCCGATTTGAAGATGTTCACCAAGCTCTTGGCGGCCAGGCTTAATCGATGGTTGCCCCAACTCGTGTATAAAGACCAGGTGGGTTTTGTCCCTTGCCGTCAGGGGGGGACAACACCAGGAAGGTCATAGACCTGGTGGATGTGGCAAATCGGACGAAGCAACAGGCGTTGGTGTTGAGTCTAGATGCAGAGAAGGCTTTTGACCGCCTTGCGTGGCCTTTTCTCTTCAAGACAATGGAGGTCTTTGGGATCTCGGGTGGCTTTATGCGGGCCTTGAAGTCCCTGTATAGCGCTCCTACGGCCTCTATCAAACTCCCCCTCCACATCTCTAAGCCTTTTCTCATCTCCAATGGCACCAGGCAGGGGTGCCCCCTGTCCCCCCTCCTTTTTGCGCTATGCATAGAGCCCCTCGCGGCCTCGGTCAGGAGCAACCCAGACATCTCGGGGGTCCTGGTCAGGAATAAACCGTTTAAAATCTCGCTTTTTGCCGACGATGTGCTCATTACACTTACTAACATCCATGTGTCCCTTCCAATTTTAATGTGCACCTTGGGTAGGTACGGGAGCCTTTCGGGGTATAAGATCAACTCTAGCAAAACGGAGGCAATGCCCTTGAATCTCGACCCGGTGGCCCTGGATTACCTGCGTTTGAATTTTAAGTTTCGTTGGAAGACAGATGCGGTCAAGTACCTGGGGGTTAACCTCACATCTACTTATGATTCCCTCTATAACCTTAACTTCCCCCCCCCTTTTCCGAGAGCTGAGAACTCTTTTGAGCAAGTGGTTGCCCCTCCCTCTTTCGTGGATGGGGCGCATTGCGGCGGTTAAAATGAGCTTGCTCCCAAAATTATTATATTTCTTTGAAACCCTCCCAGTTAAGGTACCAATAAAGGAGCTGAAGTCCCTTCAGGCGGCTATCCTTAGATTTATTTGGTGTAACAAACGTCATAGGGTGGCCAGGGAGGTGTTGATGGCTCGGAGAAACAGGGGGGGGGCTTTCTGTCCCGGACATCCTAAAATACTATTGGGCGGCCCATCTTAGGAGGATCCCCTGTTGGGTGTCCCTTTGGGCATACAACAGGTGGACTGAGATTGAAAAACTTTGGCTGGCGCCTATACATCCAAACGCGCTCCTGTGGCCCCCTGCCCGGTGTGATTCGCCCCCCCCTCTTCTTGGACCGATGCAGTTCACTAGGGACCTCTGGGCATTTTGCATTAGAAGATTTCCTTTGGCATCCCCCTGCTCCCCTCTGGTGTCCTTCATATACCAACCCTTGCTCCCAAGCAGTCTGGAGTCGGACATGGTGCACCCCTGGCTCAAGGCAGGTCTATTCAGATTTGCAGACATTATAGATGGAAGTACAATGCAGATCCATTCCTTTGAGTACCTTAGAGATAAATTCTCTCTCTCTAATCGAGAGTTTTTCCAATATCTGCAGATCAGAGACTTGGCTGGCTCCTTGTTTGGCAGGGCAGGGGCCTCGATTCCCACAGATTTTGAGAAAATTTGCAGAAGGGGCACTGATACTAAGGGGCTGATTTCGGAAATTTACATTTTGCTTTCTGATTCACGGGAGGGGCTTGAGGGGTCTTTTCCATACATGCGGAAATGGGAGTCTCTATTGGGAAGGCGGATACTTCCTCAGGAATGGGCAGCAATCTGGGGAAACGCCGCCAAGACGTCAATATGCACACTATATAAGGAAAATATCTATAAAATTTTGCTATTTTGGTACCACACTCCAGATTTCCTTCATGGCATAGACCCCTCCATACCGGCTTGTTGCTGGAGATGCGGGGGAGGCAGGGGCACCATTCTGCACATATTCTGGTCCTGTCCAGGGATAGTCCCCTTCTGGGAGCGGGTTAGAGGGTTGATCCATAAAGTACTATATATAGAGGTTGATCTTGATCCCCTGATCTATGTTCTGGGTCTTGGGAATGGGGGATTGGGAAAAACGGCCTCTAAGCTTTTGTCCCACATCCTTACGGCGGCCAGATGCTTAATTGCAAAGAATTGGAGGCAGCCAGGGACACCCTCACTCCAGAGCCTCAAGTATAGATTACTGGACGTTAGACGCATGGAACATCTCACGGCACTATTGCATGACACAGTTGACCGTTTCCAGGCCGTGTGGGCACCATGGGACTACTTTGCGGGACAGGAGGATCTGTGAGACTGAGGCCTATGGGTCCTATGGAAGGAGCATGGACTCTTGAAACCCTTCCCTCTTCCCTCCTATTTCTCCTCTCCCCTCCTAACCCTCCTCACCTGTCCTGTCATTGTTTGTCTAGGTTCGATAAGAATTGTGAATTTTATGTTTTATTTTATGTATGAAAAACGTAAATTGAAAATCTCAATAAAAATTCAAAGTTTAAAAAAAAAAAAAAAAACAGCCAGGGTACGGGACCGGACAACGGCCACCAAAGTGACAATCCCAGTAGTAAACCGCCAGGGACCAAGTACCCCTTTCCCTGGGCGACACACATGAGTTACTGCATCAATGCGGCGTGGCATGGAGGCGATCAGCCTGTGGCACTGCTGAGGTGTTATGGAAGTCTGGGTTTCTTTGATAGCAGCCTTCAGCTCGTCTGCATTGTTGGCTCTGGTGTCTCTCTATATATATATATATATATACAGTACAGACCAAAAGTTTGGACACACCTTCTCATTCAAAGAGTTTTCTTTATTTTCATGACTCTGAAAATTGTAGATTCACATTGAAAGCATCAAAACTATGAATTACCACATGTGGAATGAAATACTTAAAAAAGTGTGAAACAACTGAAAATATGTCTTATATTCTAGGTTCTTCAAAGTAGCCACCTTTTGCTTTGATTACTGCTTTGCACACTCTTGGCATTCTCTTGATGAGTTTCAAGAGGAAGTCACCGGAAATGGTTATAAACATATATAATATATACACACATACAAGAGTACAAAGGCTATGGAATATGTATAAGATTAAAACCTATTACTAAACTTACGTGAATCGTACATGGGATCGCAATATAGACGATCGTAATTGTCAAGTGTGAAGTCTGGTAGACATGTACGCTTAGTTACACAGTCACACGTTCCCATGACCTTATAACAGCCAGACTGCTTTGGACAGATCTCATCATCATCTTCAGCATAGTATGATGGAAGGCTGTAACCAGGCATATCTGAAGAGGAGAAAAAGAAGGACAAAATGAGTTTGATGTGCATGCACATTTTATAAAACTCATGTAATATTTAAAATAAATCTGTCACCAGGTTTTTGCTCCCTGCTCTAAGAGCAGCATGATATATGGGCAGAGACCTGGATTGCAGTAATGTGTCAGTTACCGGGCTATTTGCTGCAGTTTTAACCCCTTCACGACCAAGGACGTACTGGCACGTCCTTGGTCGCCTCCCTCCGGTAACTGCAAGCCCGCAGTAGTCCCCGCACATGTCTGCTGATCTGATCAGCAGACAAATGTGGCTATCAGGCGCAGGTGGATCGAAGATCTGCCCGCATCTGCTAACTCGTAAGTCTGACAGAGCGATTTAAAGTGCCACAGTGGGGATCACACCATTCCCTGCTGCTATCAGCAGCCCCGTGACGCCATTGTAGGAATTTGGGCACAACGATCCATGCAAAATTAGTGGTTGAACACTGCCCTCTGCTTACCGAAGAAAGAATAGGCGGAAGACAAGTAGTAACTTAGGAATTAGAAATTGGAGAATTGGTTCCCGGGGGAAGGCTTTGGAGAGACAGACCAGTTCAGCAGGAGACAAGGGAAGAGGAAGGGTAGATGCTAGAATGTACGGGCTCCTGACAGGTATGACATACCTTGTCATGTGATGGGGCATGTCAAAATGCAGCTTGATGTTTCCAACCCGAGGATTCCAGATGGAATAAACATTGTTTTTCTAAGTCCACATGGACAAAGAATTGATTATAATAGAAGCAGAGGTCTGGGGCTAAGACCCCCAGATTTGGGATTACAGGGGGGTGAATCCCCCACTTGCATGATTATAGTGGACAGGAAAAAACATCGCCACACCCACTAACCAAGCCGGTCACGCCCACTAACCTGTCAGGAGCCCGCACATTCTAGACTCAATTGAAGAGGAAGAGGAGTGAAGAGCTCTGGAAAGGACCGGAAGAGGTCTTTTGGCACAAGGTGAGAGAAGCGCGAGGAAGTGAAAGGCAGAAGAGAAGAAGGAAGCCTCCCGAGTAGCAGATTAGTGCAGCAGAGAAACGGCTTCAGAGCAGACTGAGGCAGGTAGTCCACTAGTTCCGAGCCCCCGCACTGCATAGCAAGCCCCTGAAGACAGCACGAAAGCCCCCATACCATCCAGTCAGCTCCTGAAGACAGCCCGCAAGACCCCCCCGCTACAACGGTCAAGATCCAAACCGCCACCACGCCGGTCAAGACCCACACCCCCGCTATGTTGGTCAAGACCCAGACCACCGGTATGTCGGTCAAGACCCAGACCCCCGGTATGTTGGTCAAGACCCAGACCCCAACTATGCCGGTCAAGACCCAGATCCCTACTACGCCGATCAAGACCCAGACCCCCACTATGCCAGTCAAGACCCAGACTCCTACTACGCCAGTCAAGACTCCCGGCCCAGACTACGTGGTCAAGCAGCAGACGTCTCCAGTCAAGATAGCCGGCCGTGGGTGACCCGAATCCACCGGGCTGTTACCTCCTGCCTGGCCGTGTGGTACTTTATGCGGGGATTGTGATGATAGTAGTTCATTTCAGGGTATAGCTACTGTAACCCATAGAGATGTAGGTTTAGTAGCTAAGGACTATGAACATAGGCCCTGACTCGTCCATGTTCTTCCCCATAGTAGATAATATGGGCCACGAGTTAGCAGAAGGAGTGTTCCCTCCCTGAAGTTTGTAGACAGAGCCTTGATTGATCACTGTGTTGCTGAGAACTAAAAAAACTGTAACTCCCCGTAGTATCCCACCCCATACTTGTGTGTTAATGACTATTGTTGCATCACCACTGTGTTTTCCTTCTCTGTGCGCTGCATCTTGACCTTGCTCTTACATAATCACGCGGCGCCATGGTGTTATCATGGTAACACAGGGTCAGCTGATGACCCCTGACGCTACCAAGCCTCACCTTCTGTGAGAGTCATCAGAGCGCCGCTACTCACAGGAGAGCTGCAATCTCCTGATCAGAGCAATGCTGAAGCAATCAGACACCGCAGTCATAAAGTCCCCCAAGGGGTCTAGTAAAATCAATAAAAAAAAGTTTAAAAAAGTTTTGAAAAAGAACTAAAAGTTTCAATCACCCCCCATTCGCTCCATTGAAGATAAAACAATAACAAAATGTAACAAATACACATTTGGTATCGCCGCATTCAGAAATGCCCGATTTATCAAAATATAAAATCAATAATACTGATCTGTACACAGCGTAGTGAGAAAAAAAATCCAATCGACAAAATTACAGTTTTTTGGTTGCCACAACATTCCACATATGCAATAACAGGCAATCAAAATGTTTGATCTATACAAATATGGAATAATTAAAAATATCAGCTTAAGATGCAAAAAATAAGTGATCACTGAGCCCCGGATCCCAAAAAATGAGAACGCTATGGGTTTGGAAAATTGGCGACAAAACCGCTCCTCTTTTTTTTGGGACAAAATTCTGATTTTTTTTTAACCCTGTAGATAAAAGTAAACTTATACATGTTTGGTATCTACGAACTTGTACTGACATGAGCATCCTAGCAACATGTCAGTTTTACCATATAGTGAACACGGAGAATAAAATACCCCAAAACAATTGTGCAATTGCATTTTTTTTGTAATTTCACTGCACTTGGAATTTTTTTTCCCATTTTCCAGTACACTATATGGTAAAACTAATGGTGCCATTCAAAAGAACAACTCTTCTTGCAAAACATATGCCCTTATATAGCAAGATTGGAGGACAAATAAAAAATTATAGCTCTTGGAAGAAGGGAAGTAAAATCGCCCAGGGGTGAAGGGGTTAATGATATCATTTTATTTTTTTTTCTTTGCTGCAGATCTACCAGGTTTCTGAATGCTGAGCTCTGTATAACCCACACCACTGATTGGCAGCTTTCTGTGTGCACTGTGCATAGGCAGAAAGCTGCCAATCAGTGGTGGCGGTCAACAAGAACTCATGAATATAGAGGACTTCCTGGCAGAAGGTTTAGGTCCAGTCCTCCTCTGATAATCTTCTACTGAAAAAATAGTGCTTTTATCAAAACTACAGCAAGCAGCCCAGTAAGTGACACATCAGGGGAATCAGGGTCTCTATCTCTACATATTGTTGCTTACAGATTAGGTGAAAAAAAACTTTTTATTTGATGTAGCCTGCTTTTCCTGGGCTGTGTGTCTGCACAGGGAATTAAGAGTGAGGTTGTAGATCAATTTTTGCTCACAAAATACAGAGTGGGAAACAAGTATAGCTACACGTTTCAATGAGAGTTATCATATATAAGCATTAGCTAAGCAATATGTTGTGGGACATTACAACAAAAAGGAAGTCTTGACCTAGAAGCTGACATTAAAGGTAAGAAAGGAGACAAAAGAGAAGAGAATATAAGAAATAAAAGGGTGGGGGGAGAAGGATGTTACGTGTGTCACAGTCGTACCAAGTGAATGGCAAAAGTGAAGGGAAACCTTGTGTCTAGGGAATGGGAAGATGATGACCCCCTGATCAAACCTATTGCTTGCCCCTGGGGTCCCTCACCACCCTAGATAGGTTATGCACCTATACGTCGAGCTGGATACCTGACCCTATGATGACCCTAGAGCTAGGCCCTTGGTAATCCTACAGATGAGTGCAAGCCGCCTGCTTGCATCCAGAAATTGTGAAGGAATTTAAAATCACCAGCAGAAGTCCAGGGAAAATGAGAGTAATTAAACCCAAGGGGAAATACAGATGATTAACAGCTGAAGGGAGGAGGAGCTCCGCTGAGTCCTAAAGAGAAAAGGAGGAAAACCCAGCAGAGGGGATAAAGTAGTACACTGAATACTGACAGCAATAGTAATAGAAAGTCGGAGCATTTTGCACAGCAAACGCTGTGACCTTCTATTGCTGGATACCAGGACTGTCTGTCACCCGTGACGTATGGGTCATATTACCAATTCCAACTCCACATATCCAACAGATTGGAAGATACTGGTAAAATTATGTGTTGGAGCTCATGGGATCAATACTAGCGAGGTGAGATCTTAAAGTTCTTCTCTTGAGCATAACATGCTATTAACATCGTATGAGTCAATGTAAATATTTTGAGGCAATCTATCTCTGACAAGTAATCTGCAGCTCATTTTGACATACATCAAGACATCCAAGCTCACCGGGATCCATCAGGATATTGTAGAGTTGAGAAATGAGATGAGAAGGTGGAGAAGTTTGGATTTGGAGGGACTCAAATGAGGTAGGAATAGAAGATGGCAGATATTGAGGGAACATTATTCAAAGAAAGGCCTGTAGTTGCATATACTCTAGCCATGGTACAGACACCCATGGGAGATCCCCCAGCAGAGCAGACAAAGAGGAGATTTTGGAAGAGCCAGTCTGTAACTGGGTCTAGGGCTCTGCAACTACAGCAGAGGTAACAGACGATGTACAGGTATATAATAAAGTTGGACGCAGTTTGATGTGTGGCCACCAGGTGGCAGTGTGACCCTAGTGACAGCTTCCCTGGTACCCCCTTTGATAGGAAGGAGTTAATGACAGAGAGGGCTGTATGCTATAAAAGGGACAAGTTGTAGGAAGAAATGAGAAGAGTACCTAATAAGGGGCAGGTAATTAGAGGCCCAGATTTTGGATTTGACGAGACACTCAGGGTCCAACTCAAATACCGGACTCGTAGGGAATAGTAAGAATAGAACTAGGCAGTCATTGAGGGAACATTGCTCAAAGGAAGACTTGTAGTTGCATATTCTCTAGCAATGGTACAAACTCCCCGGGAAGGCCCCCTGGAGATAAAGAGGAGATTTTTGAAGAGTCAGTCATCACCTGTCCTAGTCCGATCTGAATTCCATACCAAGAAGGAATCCCTTCTCATATTGGGGTAAAAACAGGCTTGTCAAAGAGAGGACTCATAAGCCCCGGTCTGTGTGAGAGATCTCACTTCAGGCTTGTCGAAGAGAGGACTCATAAGCCCCAGTCTGTGAGAGATCTCACTTCAGGCTTGTCGAAGAGAGGACTCATAAGCCCCAGTCTGTGTGAGAGATCCCACTTCAGGCTTGTCGAAGAGAGGACTTATAAGCCCCAGTCTGTGTGAGAGATCCCACTTCAGGCTTGTCGAAGAGAGGACTCATAAGCCCCGGTCTGTGTGAGAGATCTCACTTCAAGCTTGTCGAAGAGAGGACTCATAAGCCCCGGTCTGTGTGAGAGATCTCACTTCAAGCTTGTCGAAGAGAGGACTCATAAGCCCCAGTCTGTGTGAGAGATCCCACTTCAGGCTTGTCGAAGAGAGGACTTATAAGCCCCAGTCTGTGTGAAAGATCTCACTTCAAGCTTGTCGAAGAGAGGACTTCTAAGCCCCTGCCTGTGTGAGAGATCCCACTTCATGCTTGTTGAAGAGAGGACTCATAATAAGCCCCTGCCTGTGTGAGAGATCCCACTTCAGGCTTGTCAAATTGAGGACTCTTAAGACCCAGTCTGTATGAGAGATCCCACTTTGAATGGAACTTATCCCAGAATAGCAATAGGAATTCCATCAAAGGTAGAAGGTCATAGATTGGAGGTCTAATCTGAGGGGAAACCATTGGTAATGAGTTTAGGGGTATGAAAGATGACAATTTTTCAACTTCAACCCATCCCTTGTTTCATTATATTTCCAGTCTTTGATTCTTGAGCGAAGAACCCCTTGGTAACAACATTGAACATTAGGCTTTCTTGTACCTCCTCTCGAATTACATCTAGTTAGAAAGTTGAAGTTAATCCGTGGTCTAAGTTGTCCCCAAACAAATATATTCAGTGCTTTTTGGAGACTTTTGAAGTAGTATTTAGGTACAGTATATGTATTGATACTGTCACTAATTTTAATGCTCCGTAACAGTAGACTTACCTTTGCAGGCTCCTATGTTGGGGATCTCCACCAGTCCTGTGCCATTGATGGCTGCACATTTATAGTACCTATCACAATAACCAAATTCCCAGTCTGGGCCTCCACAGATCTCTCCTTCTTGCTTTGCACAATGTCGGCAGCACCCACATGGATCTATGGCTTCCCTTCCAGGGCAGGGCGTTATCATTGGTGGACATTTTCTTTCTTCGCATGCTGTGCAGTTGTACGCTGACTGTGCAGACTGAAAAAAAGATGAAAAAAGAAAAAGCAAAAAGAAAAGCAGCATCATTGTCGCTAATTTGCACTGGACCTCGGCTCGGCTGGTGTCTTCTCTGTCTCTCTTCAAAATAAAACTTTCAGCAAAAAGTGTTTTTTAATGATTAACGATTTCTTTGCACAATAGTTGGTGCAGTAAGCTGCACAGTGGCATTGACCTGATCCATACAAACAAAATGGAAATGTTCACTGAAATCGACATCTCTGTGTACACTGCATCCACACTGTTAAATTGTCAAAATAGAATATAAAAATTCAGATATTTTTGAGATCATCTATTATTATTCCTCATCGAGCTCTGTGGTTCAATTTGGTAAAATGCTTCACTTTAGCTATGTACACACGTTGAGAATTTGCATCAGATTTTTTTGCAGAAAAAACAGTATCGGCAGAAAAAATGATTTGTAAAATATAGTTATTTTTGCTGTGTTTTTGATGCATTTCTACTTCTGTTTTTGCCCCTATTCATTTGAATGGGTGAAAAATGCTGCAAAAATGCTGAAACGTGGATCAAATCTGCTAGTAAAAAATAACTTTGAAACTTTCAAGCATGTGATGCTCGTTTAAACTGACCTGTGGGAAGTGACTGGTGTGGGCAATATGAAAATCACAGCTTAAACCAGATAAAAATGAGAGAAGTTGACTCAACATTTGCATTGTGTGTCTGTGTGTGCCACACTAAGCATAGAGAACAGAAAGAGGAGAAGAGAACTATCTGAGGACTTGAGAACCAAAATTTTTGATAAGTATCAACAATCTTGAGTTTACAATACCATCTCCAGAGATCTTGATGTTCGTTTGTCCATGATTTGCAAAATAATCAAGACATTTATTACCCATGGCACTGTAACTAATCTCCCTGGACATGGACAGCAGAGATAAATTGCTGAAAGGTTGCAATGCTGATGGATAGTCATCCCCAATCAAGTTCCAAAGAAATTCAAGCTGTTCTTCAGGCTCAGGGGCATCAGTGTCAGCTATGGAGGAGACCCAGGAGGTTCCCACTGTTGACACAAAGACTGAAGAAAGCTATGCTGCAGAAAGACTGAAGAAAGCTATGCTGCAGTTTACCAAAATTTAAATGAGTCGGGTGTGTTTTTTAAAATAAAATATTTTTGTGTGTGTTTTTTTTTTCGTTTGAGTTTCTCAGTTAATAATTGGGGTGTCTGATATATGTCTCTCCATTAATAACCCATGGGCTTGATGCCAGCTGACATTACAAAGCCGGCATTAATCCCACCTACCATTGCCCTGATGGACAATCGGAAAAGCCAAGGTACAGCACCAGAATTGGCACAATTAATGTTTGGCAGCTGTGAGCTCATATTTTTAGGCTGTGAAAGGCCCAATAACCATGGACCTTCCCAGCCTTATAATATCAGCCTGCAGCTGTCTTCTTTACCTTTGCTGCTTTAATAAACTTCGGGGACCCATGTTGTTTTTTAAAATTAATTATTTGGTTAGACCAGGGGCTAAACACCCTTAGTGCCACATGAAGGCAAAGGGTGCAATTGTATAATATGTAGGGAGGTTGTGACGTTATATAGCTGTAGGATATCTATCTATCTATCTATCTATCTATCTATCTATCTATCTATATCAGTTTATATTTCATTGCTTTATTATCTCTGACAAGTAGCAAAAATGTACATAGAGCAGTCTTGTATGTAAAAGATGATGTTAAAAATGCATTGCACATGGATGGCATACAAATGTCACACGAATGCTTATATAGGACCCGCAGAGGTTAAAAACCCATCGCCGGGTCGGTGATGTCGGAATCAGAGATGTCACAGGTAGCCCTGCCTGGCTTCATGGCCCTAAGGTGTACAATAAAAGGGGGTGGATGATGGGGATAGCAGTTGATGGTTGTCTCGTGACGCCACCTGTGGTATGCGGCCAGGGATTTGCCGCCACTGTGGGTGATGTCCTCCAGGGCTTGTGGTCTCACAGCAAGGATGGTTTCGCTCCCCTCAGGTGGAGCGGGCCCCGAGGAGGATGATGGTGGATGGCAGTCTATGGTGTTGTACACTGGGGTGCAGGGCTGAGGACGCTGATATTAACTGGATAACACAGGTTGTTAGTTTCCTTTACCTTTACTGGTCAGTTATTATGGTCCCGCAGTTACAGTGGTCTGGTCAGCCTGGAAACAGTGAAGAATATCTCTTTGCCCTGTGGGTTGAAAGCCTTCCTGGAGGTGTGCAGCCCCTGTGTCAGCAGCCGGGCTGCTCGAATCCGGATCCGCGGTCGCTCGAGGGTTTCCGGACCCGGGAGTCGTGCAGCCACTCAAATCAAGGGGGGTATGTACAGGCGATGTGTTAGAGTTCGTGACGCTACCCATGGTATGTGGTAATTAGGAGTACCACCGCTGCAGTTGGGAGTACCCGGGGATGATGGAATGGGGCAGCCAGGTGTTGTGACCCTCCACGGGTAGGGAGGATACCCCAGGACTCGATGATGGTGGGAGAGTGCCATCGGATGCAAAGGGGGTCACTTGCGTACTCACTCAGTCCATTAAGCTGACCGACAACTGGATAAACCAATGTTCTGAATACCGCTGCCGCTGAGTGGAGCTTAGTTCGGGTCCTGTCCCCAATGGTGCTGCCTGGTGATCCGTGACCTGCCTTCTGGCACTAACTTTACTTCTCTGTTGGTCCCTGTAGTATGAAACCTACCGGGTCCCACTCCCCACTATGGCTAAGTGTGGGAGCTTTCTCTCAGGGTTCACGCTTGGAATTTTCTGGACCGTTTTGAGTGGAAAGTCCTATCCCCCTCGTTGCGCTAGTACCCCGATTTTGGAGCGGTTTTTGGGAACGGCTCTTGAAGACTCTGTTCTCCTCGGGTAAATTTTCGGGTTGCCTGAGCTACTCCCCGACCTAGGGTCCACGTACCCCGTCGTGCCTTGGTCCCAGCCCGGTGGTGGTGCAAAGCCGCCGGATGCCCTCCTCGACAGATCCGTGCCCTTTGCCACGATCCCCCGAGACCGGGGGTCCAGCTCCTCTAGGCCCAGACCAAAGTCTGCCACCTAGATTACTCCTCCGGAGCCCTGCTCCTGTCCTAACCTCCTCTCACTTTCACTTCACAAACCTGACTCTCTCCTTCTGTGAGGAAGGAGCAGCATGCATGGGACATTGTGAAGAGGGAGCAGCATGCATGGGACATTGTGAGGATGGAGCAGCATGCATGGGACATTGTGAGGAGGGAGCAGCATGCATGGGACATTGTGAGGAGGGAGCAGCATGCTGTTACGTCACCACCGGAGTCTGCTCCAGCAACTTCTGCTCCGATCACCAGGCGACGTTTTTCCTGCCGTGGATGGTGCTGGGGATGGGAGAGGAGTCGATGCCAGCGGCACCTGTGGGCGCAGGCTCCGATCATCCACTGGGCTGGGTTAGCTTGGGATCTGCAGCACCACTGGCTGACTGTGGGTGGCGTGTGTCTTCCAGCTGAAGTTGCCAGCGTTCAGCTACAGCCAATGGTAAGACACCACACCCTTCTTATTTCCCCTCCTGTCACATGACTACTGCCAGAGATAGTTCTGATTTTCCTGGCTCCTGTTACGTACTATTCTGTTGGTGATTCCTGTGTGCTGACTTCTGCGTGTTTTCTGACTACCCTCCTGCCTACTGTTTTTGTACCTCGCTGTCCGATCCAGATTTGACCTCTGCTACGTTTGCTGACTGTCATTGCCTGCCGATTCTGTCCCTGTTCCGCAATTCATGGTTTGACCCTGCCTGATGACTACTCTCATCGGACTGCAGCCTTCCACAGGTAGTGATCTCCAAGGCCCTGTGTAATTCCAAATCCCTGTATAGGGGTTAAGGGGTTTCAGGGTTCTGGGGGTGCTGCTTGGTGAGTGGCTTCCCTCTAGCCTCTCCTTTACAGCCCATCTGAGTCTGTGGATCCAGGCAGGCGTTACACATGCATGGGACATTGTGAGGAGGGAGCAGTATGCATGGGACATTGTGAGGAGGGATCAGCATGCATGGGACATTGTGAGGAGGGAGCAGCATGCATGGGACATTGTGAGGAGGGGGCAGCATGCATGGGACATTGTGAGGAGGGAGCAGCATGCATGGGACATTGTGAGGAGGGAGCAGCATGCATGGGCCATTGTGAGGAGGGAGTATCATGATGTGAGGACAATATGCAGATCATATTTCATAATCGAGGAAGGTGTGGTGGGTATAATTTATAAGGGAGGGCGGTGTGGTGTTTTAGTTTATTAGCGGCAGTGTGACAGTCACAGTATATAAGTGGGGACGGTGTGGTGGGAATATTTTATACTCATGCTATGTTTTGATGTGCCTGTGGTGATCCCCATTGGGGGGGTTAGTGCCATTCATTTCTCATTGATACTTTTTCAGATCCGTGCCCCTTGCCACGATCCCCTGAGACCAGGGTCTAGCTCCTCTAGGCCCAGACTACCGTCTGCCACCTAGAGTACTCCTCAAGAGCCCTGCCCCTGTCCTGACCTCCTCTCACTTTCACTTCACAAACCCGACTCTCTCCTTCTGACACCCATGACCTCTCCTCCCAAACCCCCCAGGTGGGCGACACAATTCCACTCAAGCTGTTTACTGGTGTATTTGGTGGGTGTGGTGCAGGGTGTATCTAGGATTTGATTAGCTGATGTAGGCAACACTATGTAGTTACGGACCCTAAACCAAGGAGTAGGTGGATACTGCATGGATGGGCAGATTGTGCAATACCCTGTGACGACCTGATAGTCCAGGGGCGTCACAAATGCGCTCTGTGTATGGGTCGCTGTGGCCTGAAGCAGCACAGCGTCCCTCTTCCTAGGTGTTAGATGCCTTGTCCCTTGTGACGGGTAGCGCGAGCCAAGAGTGGGGCCTGTTTGTGTTTCTGCGGCCCTGGGCTCTATCGTGCTACTTCGCCTTAGGAGTCTCTGGTGGGCCAGAAGATGTGGAATCTCCTGCGCTCCGGGTTTTACTGCTGGGCTGTTAAAGGGAACCTGTAACCACTTTTTTGGCCTATATGCTGCGGCCACCACCACCGGGCTCTTATATACAGCATTCTAACATGCTGTATATGAGAGCCCAGGCCGGCGCCTCCTCTTTCGGCCATCTTCGTCCTCTTTCTGAATCCTGGGTGCAAGATGCGGCTGCGCCATACACACTCGCCGGTCCTGCTCAGGACCTGAATGCCGGTGAGTGTGTATGACGTAAGACCCATCATGCACCGCGGCTAGAGAAGAAGGAGCACAAAGATGGACAAAAGAGGCGGTGCCGGCAATGGAGACGCTCATAAGGCCAACCGCGTGACCGTTCGGTAAGTATATAAAGTGTTTTTATGTTATATCCCCGGCCTGGTCTCTTATATACAGCATGTTAGAATGCGGTATATAAGAGCCCGGTGGTGGTGGCCGCAGCTTATAGGCCAAAAAAGTGGTGACAGGTTCCCTTTAACACCTGACAGTCGAGGACCCCGGTGTCCAGATCTATACGCTTGGTCCTAGAAAGCTAGTAGACAACTCTCTAACAGCAACCGTTCTTCTTCACTGCTACTCGAGTTCTCAGCTCTCTTTTCCTGTTACCCTGTCTAAGCCCGCCTCAGCCCAGAATGCACAGGGAAGCTTGCCCCAAACAGGACTTGAGCTCCCCCTTCTGGCCTGGATTGGGAAGTGTTGTATGCGATTTTACCTGGCATAGAGATCTTGCCCCCTGCTTCCAGGCATAGCATTGCCCTCTGGTGAGGAGATCAACGCCACTGTGGCTTCCATGACTACTGGGGTGCCATACTTATGAGAGAAAAAAATACACAGTCGGATAGTAGTTGCATGCCAAAAGCTTACCAATACGGATTCCACTCGTCCAATTTTTCAGGAGCAGAGTGAGACCCAATTTTTTCTACTGAATGTGAGTGACCCCTAATCCAGATCATCATACCACACAAAATAGTTAATAAATCACATTCCCCTCATGTCGCTTTACATCAGCTCCATCTGTAAAATTACATTTTATGTTGTTAGGATGTTAGAAGGTTTAAAGCGTTATTGTTATTTTTTTAGGGATCTAGTCAAGTTTGAAGTGACTTTGGAGGACCTACAGTATATATTGTAAAAGCCCCCAAAGTGATACCATTTTACAAACTGCACCCCTCAACATATTTAAAATTGCTGTCAGGTGGTTTATTAACCCTTCAGCTGCTTTTCAGAATTCAAATGTAAAGTGGCATGAGAGGAAAGAAAAATGTTATTTCTACCACCTTATGTCACACGAAGGTTTGATCAAAACTCGCCGAGTGTCATGGCGGCATCAGACGCTGTTCCCACTACAGATTCTGACACTCCACACTATGGTTCCTCTGGTGTTTCTGAGTTACACAGGCAGGTTGTGTGCTCAATAATGGTGAGGGTAGCAAGAGTTAATCTCTGCTAGCCTGCTGGTTACCTTTGGGATCACATGTTGTTTGAAACCTCACATTTACTCCTCTCCTTTTTTAAGATGGTGGAATCTGTCTTCCCACGCCGACTATAGTTTATTGCTGTGTTTGTCTGTGTGCTGTTGTGTACCAGTCCTGCTGGTGATTATATTGTGTGGTGCTTGGAGTTGTTGTGGATTTCTCTCATAATTTTGTTGTTTCCTCCCTGCTCTTATTTTCCTCCTTATCACTTATTGTCTTATACCTTTCTGTGAGCATACTGTGACATAGAGTTTTGGTTTCCCCTGTTTATCTCTGTTGGATTTATCAGACTTCTTTTCTGGCCCTCCTCTGGGGTAGGGGGTATACGATTAGGGCTGGTCAGGTAGGCGGCTCAGACATCCTCACCTTCAGAGGTAATTCTGAGATAAAGGATAGTTAGGTCCCCCTAGTGTGAGGGCCAGTCTAGGAGTCCTGGTCCCCACTCGGCCTTATCATTGTGACACCTAAATGCTTCTAACATTTGAATGGGCCCCTATAGCCGACAGGCTCTAAGGCTGTTATTTAGGCGTGAATTGCCATGGTTGCAGGACCACACAATCACAATCTCAGGACAATCACAAACACACTCAGGACCACACAATCACAATTTAAGGGTGCTGATGGAGTGAAAGATGGACCTCCTCACTCTATTAACCATCTAGATGCCATAGTCACTATTGTCAGCAGCATCTAAGTGGTTAAATAGCCATGGCCCGGCCCATCACTGATCGTGACTGATGCAGCCAGATGTCAGACATAGTGTACAGCATTTTCACCCTTGGGAGGATGCTCTTCCCTTATATCTCAGGTCAGTAAAAAGACATATTGGCGCTCACTAAGGAGTAAGTTTTGGGCCCAAGGACAACCCTGGTCGCATATAAAATGTACCCTAAGTGTCCAAACACTTCCGTGTCAATGGTAGTGGCACTTGCAGTGGAAATTTGAAATAACGGGGTGCATGGGCGCTTAGAAGATGAGAAGATCAACACAGGGATAATGTGACTTGTGCCAAGTATCCACTTCACACAAACCTATCTAGTCTTGCTGGCCAACTGGGCATAGTCCACAAAAAGACTCCCACAGAGAACAATTGAGGACCACACCCATTTGGATAAAAAGACTAGATTTACCTATAGGGAAGAGAGGGCCTTATCTCAGGAACAGAGAGGCATAGGATCAAAAGAAAAACACCAGATTCAGGAGAGCAGGCAAAAAACAGTTATGGCAAGTGGCACGTCCTCTTTAAATCATGTTTGATGTACATTGTGATTTTTCAGTAATTCGATTTATAATGAATCTCCTCTTACAAGTGAGACATATATATACATATATATATATATATATACATATATATATATATATATATATTCCATATTGGATTTCTGTACCTTATTCCCCATACAACACACGGCAACCTGTCACACCTGGGAAATGTAATATTTGCAAAGTGACTGTAATATGTTTGTTAGCAAATGGCCTAAGGCTTCTTCAAAAATACCAAAGCGGGTAAGAAAAATATCACTATTGTCTGTAATAATATAATACGTTACTTCATTAATATGGCCTGACAGATACAGTGAAGGAACTCGGTGCTTGCCGATCCAACACCGCTCCGGGACGACTGGAAAGTCATCTTTCAGAAGCCAATGTTGACTATATATCCGAGTTGTTCTTTGTGATTTGACATCTTGATGTTAATACAAAACAGCATCAAAGGCCATAGCAGATACACAACATAAATCTGTATCTTTCCCACAATTTCCTAAAAATTGGCAACTATGGGGTTACTAGTTGGTTTTCATGTTGAAATGTGCTGACATGTGTACGCTGGCTCTCCAATAAAGTCAGAGGGAGATATGGAACCTGAATTTGGTGCCTTCCCGATAGTTGGACCCATTGTAGGACTGGAGTTTCTTGGGCACACAGAGCATTTATTTTCCATTTATGTGTAGGACATGGTCAAGTTACCCACACTCCTACTGTGTTTATACTGGTTTATGTGCTTTATCCCAATGTAAAGTAGTTTTGTCACGCTGTACTCTAAGATGTACAATAGCAGTACAGTGCAGTAATGTGGGACTGAGAGAATTCCTGAAACTATCTGAGAAGGTAGTTAGCTGGTAAACCACTAGGGGGCGTAAAAGTGCAGGAAACGTATGAGCAGGGAATTCCCTAGCAGAGGTAATACTAGTCAAGCCCACCAGATGGCAGTAGAATCGTCAGAAAGTCGTGTCACAACATGAGGTCTTGTAAGTACACAAGGGCAAAGTCTAAACGTAGTCAGAGGGAAGCAAATAGTCAGTAGCCGGGAAATCAGAGCCTAGAAGCGAGGGGGAGTGGGAAGACAAGACAGAATAAAGGTAAACAGATAAGGAACGAACAGGGAGACAGCGGGAGAGACACTGATGGAAACAGACAACAGAGGAGGTTAACAGGTCAGGTGAACACAGAGGTCAGGAGGGGGCAGGGCAGACAACAGGTCACTCAAGAGCAGAACACAGCAGAGCCAGAAATATCACTGGCGAAGTCCAAGAGAAACAGTGCCCTAATAAAGCAGCCTGACCTCCAGAACGAGGCAGAAAGGATTAACCCCTAACGTGACCTGCATCAGAAGTGAAACTAAAAAAAAGGCTCAGCTCCAGCTGAGCCAGGAGTCAATGTATTATTGTTTAATGTATAATGTATTAAGGTTTGTTAAAAATATACTCTTAAATATATTTACATATATTTACATATATTTTACATATATTTAAATATATTTACAATGTATTAATGTTTAATGTATAATGTATTAAGGTTTGTTAAAAATATACTCTTAAATATATTTTTCTTCAAATACGTGATAAGCGCATGAAAGAAAGAACTTCAAAAAATGTAAAAATAAATGTATTTTATATCTGATAAAAAATGGTTGCCAAATTATAAAGTTGCAGTTCAGTTACAGAAAGGAAAAATAATATTCTTCGTTAGCTTACGTAAAACAGTTCAATTAGTCCATACTAATCAATAGAAATATTCATCCTTCTTTCCTTGGTTCCTGAATAGACGCAAGGATGATATGCTGTAGGCCTGACAGCATGTTACTTCGTGGAGGGCTGGATGGATCTGTTGAACAGGCTCTCAGTAGCCTGACATGTGCTTGTGTGAGAGAGAGCGCCCCTCCCTCCGTGTCATATTTATACAGCTGTCCAAACCCATATAGGGTTATTCTGTTGAGCACAGTTACACTTGATGTAATTCTCTATCTGAAAAAATCCAGATAGAATATATATATATATATATATATATATATATATATATATATATATATATATATATATATATATCAAACTATGTCAGCATTTATTTATGTTCAATACAGATACCTTAATATTTATTCCTTATAAGAACTATTATCAATAAACTATGTCCTCCAATATAGACAGAACTGTAAACATATATACTATGTCTTATTATAAAGTGTTTGATAACTAGATGTATTAACTTTAATGTATTTACTAGGTTGTACAGATGTAGCAGTTTTAGCCACTTCCTAGTTACAGAGGGATCTTAGAGTAAAGGTGAGAGGAGTGACAGATGGCCAGTGGGCTGTTTAGAGAGACGGGACTTGTAGGCACCATTTCTACAGTGGAGTTCCTGGAGTGAAGACAAGGTCTTGTAGCTTGGGCTCATTGTGGAACCCAGAGGTATCCTCCAAGGATCTGGAGCCTATGGCTCACCTTGGGACAGGCTTCAAAGAGTCTAGCGACTTGATGACCATCAGAGTACGTAGGACAGGTTAAAGAAACTTGAGTGATTAGAAGCTGTCCAGGGCAGTGGAGAGGAGCACGATTAGCCATAGAGTAAGAAAGGGGAAGAAGGAGGCATAAGCTCGGCAGCTGGAGGACTATATGCCAGATAGTGGGATAGGCCAAGACTGAGTTCCCCAGAAGAAAGCGGCAGCAGAACCGTATAAGTGTGGCCATGTCTGTCGTGAAGGTAGAAGATCTAATAAAAAGTTTACTGTTGTTTTGCCAAGAGTTCTGTCCTGTGTCTCTCTGCTACGTCTATCACGGTGACCAGTTGTGGGCTGAAGATCTGCCTTGAAGAAGATAGTAAATGTCTTGAAGAAATTGTATTGTACTGCCTTGAAGAAGACAGTAAGTGCCCCCACACATCACAGTGTATATTAGCCCTCACACACTGTATAATTGCCCCCAGTAATCCTCCAAAATGCATGATGGTCCCCAATAGTCCCCCAAAATGCATGATGGCCCCCAGTGGTCCACTCACACTGTATTAAAGAGAAGATTACAGAGGATCTATGCTGCTCAATCCACAGCAGCATGTACCAGGCACTGGCTACATAATTTCAGCAATGTATGTGTGTCCCAGAAATGCAGTGTCATTTCAGAGAATATACTTTAAAAGCCACCTGTGCAATTAGTCTTTCGAGCTGCTCAGTCCCCGACCGCTTCTCTCTATCTGCTCCACTTAAGCGATGGGTCGCTCTGGTTGTATAGGGAAAGACCTGTCAGTCACTGCCAGTGGGTGGGGAGAAGCCACCATAACCCATCTGTCCGGCTAGTCACTCATCCAGATTTCATTGTGATATTCTCTGTAATGCCGCAGTGTTTCAGAGTCAAGCATACCTGGTTGAAATCAAGCAGCCAATGTCTAACATATTCTGGCCATTGATTAAGCAGCATGTGTCCGCTGACAAGTTTCCTTTAAGGATCTGGTTAGAGATTTCTTAAATAGGATTTTGGACTGTGATCAAAATTGGGAGTCTGGTAGGGGACCTAAAGTTAAGGGTTTGGTGTAAGTTTGAACTTTGGATTTTGGTCTTAGGTTTTAAATAAGGGGTCTTGCCTAGAGGCCTAAATTATGGGTCTCAAATTAGGGGCCTGTAGTCTAAAATAGTGGACTCATTTAATGTTTGAATTTAGGTGTGCATGGTGTGAAATAAAGGGTTTGGTTTAGATGTCTGAAATTAAGGGTCTTCTTGAGGACTAAAATTATCGTGTGGGGGTTGAAATAGGGATCTTGTCTGAGGTCTAAGATAAGCAAGCTGTAGTTTTTAATGGTACTACATGACTTTAGCGTATATACAATTGCTCAATTGCTTTTCATTTCATTTTTATTGAAAGGAGAAGTGACCGAAAACTAACAACACTAGTATTTATGATATTAGTGAGCAGACAATAGTAATGGCTTCCCACACACCCAACGTACATTTCGCACTTGCAATGCTTCTTCCAGGATGTTCGCAGGTGCGAAAGTTGTGTTGGGTGTGTGGAATGCCACTACTATTGTCTGCTGACTCCCTTGTAGGTATACTGTGGGTTACCATGGGACCTTTTTGCTAAGTTGTATTTTTTTGATATCTCTTTAGCACACTTGTGTTTGTACTCTGTTACTTTGTTTTATTATATGGATTATTTACATTTGCATTGGTCCTGTTATCATCTATGGCTGTTACTATTTACAATATAGGGGGAAGTGTCTGACTTGGTGTTCCCAATATAATACCTACCTTCTGAGGGGTTCTGTTTTTTTGGAGACATCCTGTATATGTTTAAATTATTAATCATTTTTATATGTAATAAAATTTAATTGGTCATATGCGGTTGCATATGTTATTTGTGTTTCATATCTGTACTACATAGTATGAGTACATAAGGCTAAATTGTAATAGTTTGGACTGTTATAGATGCAGCGATACCAAATATGCAATTTTTTTATTTTTCTTACAGTTTTAAGTAAACATATTTGTATGATATCCAGAACCCCAAGATCATTTGTGTGAGGGCAAATTAGGTTGTCAGAGGGGTTCTTCCCTTTGTCTATAAATACTATGGTCGCAAAACTTGATCCAATGTCTGCAATAATTTAGATGTGTGGTCTTGGATCCAAATTAATTTAGGGTTTTGGTCTTGGATCCAAATTTATTAAGGGGTCTGATCTAGCATCTAAATTAGTGGTCTGGTCTGGGATTTAAATTAATTTAAAAGTCTGGTTTGGGGTCTCAGTTAACGTAGGTGTCTGCTCTGAGGTCCCCATGAATTTAGAGGTATGGTCTGGGGTCTGAATAAATTTAGGAGTCTGGTCTGATGTCTGCATTAATTTAAGAATCTGATCTGGAGTCTGAGCAATTTGTTTTGCTATTTCATAGAAGTTAAGGCTTTCTGAAGAAGTAAAGTCAAAGATGTCTAAGCAGCAAACTTTGCCTAGGTCAGGAGAAGTTGTCGTAGCTGTCTGGGCCAGATGTTTAATTTGCAATCTACATTAATTTAGGCATTGTCATGGTTCTGATTTGTGGTGCTTTGCTCTCCTGAAGAGCCAATGCTCTGTTGTATAGGGCTCAGGTGGACAGGTTGTTTACCAGCCTTGTGTCCTGTGTTGGTGCTGGGAGGGGTCTGTTCCTTAATCCAGCCAGTTGTAGTTCCTGTTTTGCAGAAAGTGCTTCTGGCTACTGTAAGTATACTGTTCTGAGCTTGACTTTCAACCCTGGACCTTAGTTACCCTTCTCCACCCATGCCCCTGAATCACTCTGATGTTACACCATGGCTCCTGACCTCTGGCTTGTACCCTGACCTCAGCTCCCCTTTCTCTCTGTGTTCCATATGTGATTTCCTGGCTGCTGATCTCTGGCTCATATCCTGACCTCGGCTTCGATTTCTCCCTGTGTTCCATACGTGACTTCCTGGCTCCTGACCCTCAGCTTGTTCGACTACTCCTCTACTAGTTGTATCTAGTGACACCTAGTGATTTAGCATCACAGGCATCCTGTCAAGGGTTCAAATTAATTTACTGGTCTTGTTGGAGATTTAAATATTCTAATATTCTAGTAGTCTGGTTTGAGGCAAGTTCACAGAAAAAACTCACCAAAAATAAAGCCAACAGCCAAGAAAATGGTCAGATATCTGACCATTTTCTTGGCTGTTGGCTTTATTTTTGGTGAGTTTTTTCTGTGAACTTATTTTGAATATGTAGTCTGGTTTGAGACCTAAAATTAATTTAGGAGTCTGGTACGAGGTCTGCATTGATTTAGGAGTTTGGTCTGGGATAGGAATAATTTGTGATGCTTTTGTATAGAGGTTAGGGATGGCTGCAGATGTGAAGACCAAAGATGTCTCAGCAGCAAACTTTGCTTCTTTGAGGAGAAGTTGTCATAGTTGTCTGGGCAGGATGGAAAAGATAAGGAAAGAGAACACTCAGCGAAAATGTAAATTTAAAGAGGACCCATCACTTCTCTAACCTGTCTATTATCAGTGCAGGTTCCAATAAAACTTGAATTTCTAATATTTTATTATACATTTTACGTCTATGTAACAGCACTATATGTAGGACATAGTAACATTGACCATTGTTCTTGCATCTAACTGCAAGGCGGATAAGTGTAGGGTTCCCCCGATTACACACTTGCTTCAAAATTATTTTGCTCTTGATTAAGTCTAATTTGATTAGAGTTTATAAATACTTTACTTAAGAAAGACATTTCTGGAATGACATTTCAGTTGCCTTTTTTTTTTTCTTTTTGGAGGCTGCCAACCAGAATTATTGTTTCCTTCTCCTTTTACCCTTTAAGCAATACTGTCCAACTTATTTAAGAACTGGTATGAACACCTTACACATGATGGCAATAGCAGAGCATCATACCAAGAAGACGTCAAACCTCTGTACTGTGTTCAGGAATTCAGACTATATTTGTACCTCGGCTAAGACCATCTGTAATGGGAAGACTTATTTTTGTATTTTTAAGCGAATCAGTAAATGGAGAAATCAATAGAGCGGAGGTGTTATACACAAGGGGCGAGGGTCCAGGTGTTATACACAAGGGGCGAGGGTCCAGGTGTTATACACAAGTGGCGAGGGTCCAGGTGTTATACACAAGGGGCGAGGGTCCAGGTGTTATACACAAGGGGCGAGGGTCCAGGTGTTATACACAAGGGGCGAGGGTCCAGGTGTTATACACAAGGGGCGAGGGTCCAGGTGTTATACACAAGGGGCGAGGATCCAGGTGTTATACACAAGGGGCGAGGGTCCAGGTGTTATACACAAGGGGCGAGGGTCCAGGTGTTATACACAAGGGGCGAGGATCCAGGTGTTATACACAAGGGGCGAGGGTCCAGGTGTTATACACAAGGGGCGAGGGTCCAGGTGTTATACACAAGGGGCGAGGGTCCAGGTGTTATACACAAGGGGCGAGGATCCAGGTGTTATACACAAGGGGCGAGGATCCAGGTGTTATACACAAGGGGCGAGGATCCAGGTGTTATACACAAGGGGTGAGGGTCCAGGTGTTATACACAAGGGGCAAGGATCCAGGTGTTATACACAAGGGGTGAGGGTCCAGGTGTTATACACAAGGGGCGAGGGTCCAGGTGTTATACACAAGGGGCGAGGATCCAGGTGTTATACACAAGGGGGCGAGGGTCCAGGTGTTATACACAAGGGGCGAGGGTCTAAGTGTTATACATAAGGGGTGACGGTCCAGGTGTTATACACAAGAGGCGAGGATCCAGGTGTTATACACAAGGGGTGAGGGTCCAGGTGTTATACACAAGGGGCGAGGGTCCAGGTGTTATACACAAGGGGTGAGGGTCCAGGTGTTATACACAAGGGCGAGGGTCCAGGTGTTATACACAAGGGGCAAGGATCCAGGTGTTATACACAAGGGGTGAGGGTCCAGGTGTTATACACAAGGGGCGAGGGTCCAGGTGTTATACACAAGGGGTGAGGGTCCAGGTGTTATACACAAGGGGCGAGGGTCCAGGTGTTATACACAAGGGGCGAGGATCCAGGTGTTATACACAAGGGGCAAGGATCCAGGTGTTATACACAAGGGGCGAGGGTCCAGGTGTTATACACAAGGGGCGAGGGTCCAGGTGTTATACACCAGGGGCGAGGGTCCAGGTGTTATACACCAGGGGCGAGGATCCAGGTGTTATACACAAGGGGCGAGGGTTCAGGTGTTATACACAAGGGATGAGGATCCAGGTGTTATACACAAGGGGCGAGGGTCCAGGTGTTATACACAAGGGGCGAGGATCCAGGTGTTATACACAAGGGGCGAGGATCCAGGTGTTATACACAAGGGGCGAGGATCCAGGTGTTATACACAAGGGGCGCGGATCCAGGTGTTATACACAAGGGGCGAGGATCCAGGTGTTATACACAAGGGGCGAGGGTCCAGGTGTTATACACAAGGGGCGAGCGTCCAGGTGTTATACACCAGGGGCGAGGATCCAGGTGTTATACACCAGGGGCGAGGGTCCAGGTGTTATACACAAGGGGCGAGGGTCCAGGTGTTATACACAAGGGGCGAGGGTCCAGGTGTTATACACAAGGGGCGAGGGTCCAGGTGTTATACACAAGGGGCGAGGGTCTAGGTGTTATACACAAGGGGCGAGGGTCTAGGTGCTATACACAAGGGGTGAGGGTCCAGGTGTTATACACAAGGAGCGAGGGTCCAGGTGTTATACACAAGGGGCGAGGGTCTAGGTGCTATACACAAGGGGCGAGGGTCTAGGTGTTATACACAAGGGGCGAGGGTCCAGGTGTTATACACAAGGGGTGAGGGTCCAGGTGTTATACACAAGGGGCGAGGGTCCAGGTGTTATACACAAGGGGCGAGGGTCCAGGTGTTATACACAAGGGGCGAGGGTCCAGGTGTTATACACAAGGGGCGAGGGTCCAGGTGCTATACACAAGAGGCATTGGGTCCAGGTGTTATACACAAGGGGTGAGGGTCCAGGTGTTATACACAAGGGGCGAGGGTCCAGGTGCTATACACAAGAGGCATTGGGTCCAGGTGTTATACACCGGGGTCGAGGGTTCGGGTGTTATACACTGTGGACATACATTTTAGGTTATACTCGTCTACACAGCATTTCCCACTAAGCAACCCAAAAACGCCCACCTAGGAGCATATCTCCATATACCCTACCCCATTCCCATCATCCACCACCCAATGCTGTGGTTAGATTTTCATTAAAAAAAATCATAAAAACATTTTTAACATCCAAAGTTATTAACTTAAGTTTATTATAGTTTTGATCTTGGGGTTAATCCATTTAGACAATTCGCTAGTGGTGGAATAGGATGATTTGTATGAGTTGCTTTAGGACGACTCTACTGCCAGGTTGGGGTCAGCTCTTCTGACTGGGTTGTCTGGGACCTGGAGGTTCGCTTGACATTTGAAGTCTAAAGCTTTATTGGTATTGTTGGGCTGATGCATGGTGCTGGACAGGACGCGGGGAGCTACTCCATAGCGGATTGTCACGAGGGCGGAGGGTGGTGGTTGCCTGTATGACGCAGAGTAAACACTTCTCGGCTCTTCTGAGAATGGCGCTCTCCAGAGTTTTTGCTTTTCTTGCAGAAGACCAAAATTGGTTGGAGGATCTGAAAAAGAGACAGATATTTTTTCACCCACTTGTGGTCCTTTTATGTAAATCTAATTAAAGAGAACCTGCCACTTGCCATAAATCTGTAATTTTTCTTACGTGGTGTAAATTTTGCTCTTCTGATTCTTTGTTTTTTGAGCTTTTCTGTTCCTGAAATATGATCCTTTCTTCTCTGTATATAAATCTAGCATTTTTAGTCAGTTGGGCGAGGTTTGCTATAAGTCTCCTGTATAAAAGAGATGAAGTCTACTCCCATTTGCGGTCACAAGGGTACCACGACGGAGAGTGTTCCCTCCTATTTCTGGTGTCAGGAGATCACAGCGCAGGGCTTCATACACACTTACTCAGGTTAATACTGCTGGCTGTGCAGATTCTTCTTTTTCCAGTGCTTCTAGGGTTAAGTAGATTCTCGGGTCTCCTGAACGCTGAATAAAACTATAGCCAGCTGTTCTCCACTGCTAATTAGCTCTGCTATAAAGCCTTCCCTCCTAGCTCAGGTAATCACTGGTGATAGTTTCTGCTTTACTTGCCTCTAGAGGGAATCTGTGATCTGAGGACAAGGAAGCTATTCAGAGAACATTTGCTGTGTTGAGTTTAGCCCTTCCTTATTCTTCTTTGGTTTTCCCTCTGGTTCCGTTCCTCATTATTACTTCTTGTTGTTTGGAGCGCTTGTATGACTGCTGTTTATTTTACCTTTGTCTGTCTAATCCCATCTGTGTCTTTAACCTAGAGCGGGACTATTGTTTCCCCTGCTATGTGCACTATACAGGGCTGAGTCCAGGGAAAGACATGGATAGGCATGTGATTGGCGACAGGGTAAAAGAATCCATATGGGGACATTAGGGAGTGCAGGGATCAGTCTCAGGTGAGTTTAAGAGGTGACCCTGATCCCCTTTACGTAGCACCAGGGCCCATCGTTGTAACGTGTACCCTGTGTGTTGCGGTGCTCACCGGGGGTTCCCGTGTACCTTGCAGGACCCTGGTAGTCACTGCATGACACTTGACTAACAACACTAGATTTGTGTACAGTGAAGAGGCCGCCATATCTCAGGAACAGAGAGGAGCAAGGAGAAAAGAAAAACATCAGCAGATTCAGGAGAACAGCGGCTTATGGTAAATGATGGGTAGTATTTAAAGAGGACAAATCTCCTAAAGTGTTTCAGTAAATACTTATATTCTTCATGAAATAGTAATTGTTGGAATCTTGTGACTGTTGTGTTTTTCATCTTTTATTTCTACCAGAAACGTATGAATGAATTGATAACTGTCTCCGATAGCTGGCTTGTCCCTGTATAGTG
The DNA here is from genome assembly GCF_048569485.1 of Anomaloglossus baeobatrachus. Classification (NCBI taxonomy): domain Eukaryota; kingdom Metazoa; phylum Chordata; class Amphibia; order Anura; family Aromobatidae; genus Anomaloglossus; species Anomaloglossus baeobatrachus. Next base: position 142,010,145 of record NC_134363.1, on the reverse strand, counting down.
ACACTGCCAATCAGTGTTACTAATTTCAGACTATTTGGAGTAAAGAACAAAGCGGATTTCCTCACTAACGGTATTGATTGAATATGTATTTCAGTGCCATTATGGTCATGTCTTTAAAGGGAACCTGTCATTAGATTTGGCGAATATAAGCTGCGGCCACCACCAGTGGGTTCTTGTATACAGCATTATAACATGCTGTATATAAGAGCCCAGGCCACTGTGTAGAGCGTAAAAATCACTTTATAATACTTCCCTAATGGGCGGTGCGGTGCAGACCGGTCAGATGGGCGTCTCCGTTCTCCGGTGTCGGCACCTCCTCTTTCAGCCATCTTTGTTCTCCTTCTTCTGAAGCCTGGGTGCATGACCTGTCCTACGTCATCCACACTAGCCGACACAGGGGTCCCGCCCAGGTGCACTACAAGACTTCGAACTGCCCTGCTCAGGGCAGATCATAGTACACCTGCGCAGGACCTCAATGCCGGCGAGTGTGGATGAGGTAGGACACGTCATGTACCCAGGCTTCAGAAGAAGGACTACAAAAATGACTGAAAGTGGAGGTTGCGGTACCGGAGAATGGAGACACCCATCCGACCGGTCTGCACCGCACCGCCCTTTAGGTAAGTATTATAAAGTCATTTTTTCATTCTACACAGCGACCTGGGCTCTTATATACGGCATGTTAGAAGCTGTATATAAGAGCCCACTGGTGGTGGCCACAGCTTATAAGCCCCAAATCTGGTGACAGGTTCCTTTTAACTTGTAAAAAAGTGAGGATGGGTTCTCCTTAATTAAACATTTTGATAACACTGAAATGGAATTAAAAAATCCCAAAACGTTTACTTTACCAGTAGAAGGAAAATCCGATTTTTCTGGTGCCCAGGTAAGACTGTTTCCATCCCAACTCCGAAGAGGAGGCAAAGTGGAGTTGCCGTGTCTTATATAATGGTCGTCATAGTGCGAGACTAAGTTTCTAGTACCGGGTTCTCCATGATGTGACAGTAAATGATGTCCTGGTAAACCCTGGAATGCAACACAAATATGGAGCTTTACTGGCTTTCAGTTTTTAGGAATTGGTTACTACAGCAGGAAAGTCCCAATGGCACTGAAATCATTGGGTGTGCACTATTTACATCGGACTGTGATGATCAGGAACTAAAGCCATGGCGTCCAGCTCCTGGGCCGCAATGTAAAAGTGTAACGCCCCTGTAAACGGGTCGTTACAGGGTATTAAATGTTACCCCATTTTTCCCGGGCAGGAGGAGGAAGGGTCCCCACAACACACACTAACATCACACTGGCAGGAAGGAGTTAACAGCATTTGCAGCGTGAAGTTTGTTCTGAGTCCATGACTCATCCTGTCTCCTTAATGAGCAGGTGGCTGGACACAGGCAGGTCCCCATGAAAACCAAGGGGAGGGGGGCCTGAAGGAGTGAGTTTAGTGCAGAGCACACACAGAAGTTTTGGGCAGAACGTCAGGGGCTGCAAGGGAGAGCAGACTTGCACAGGACAGCTCCTGTTGAGGAGATGCCATGAGACCAGGGCTGATAACACCTAGAGGAGGGGAATGGAGCTGAGGACTGGGGTTCCCTGGAGAAAGTTGTACCCGGTGGCGGTTGTGTTAGGTACGCTACCGGGGATGAGAGAGACAGAGAGGCGGCGAGTTCCCAAGACGCTCTATGCCACGGGGACGGCAATAACGCACCGAAAGGGAGAGACCCCCAGAACACCTCACCGGACACCCCTTCCTTCTACCTGCCCGGGACCGACCAAAGGCTACAGGCAGTGAGGACCAGCACCCGGGTGCGATGTGAAACGGACTGTAAATAAAGAACCACTGGAACCGCACACCGTGACTGCTGTGAGTAATGCCGCCGCCCTATGCCCGCGGTGTCCCTGAGGACTGTTGCCCTGGGTCTCATTAACCTCCCGGGGCTTCCCCCGCTCCACCCGTGGGGAGCGATTCCATCCGGCTGCCTGTAACACCTGCCCCGGAGAGAGACCGCGCAGCGGCGGCTTAACACCTGGCCGCAAACCACGGGTGGCACTGCAAGCACCCCCGTCCCCGTCCCGTTTCCTGGGGAAGAGCGATGGCAAGCCCCCCCCCAGGGACCCCGTTACCCTCCTTCCGTCCCCCCTTGTAATACCGGACTGACGGTCGGACTTTCCTTTTTATTGAAACCCGCCGGGGGTCACGGAAGCCGGGTCGGGCCACTCACAGCCTGACCCCGAATACCACCGGCCTGGTGACCGTGCGAGCCCTGCAAGCCCCGGCGTGGGCGTTTCAACTGCTGTAATGGGCCATTTATATTAGTGATACTCTCTCGTTATATGGCAGAAGAGCCTTTGGACTGACCAAGTCATTGGGGCCTGGGTGCAACTACGGCCGCTGCACCCTCTAGAACCACACTCCTGCCAGGAGCCCGGTGTGCCTGCAAGACTGACGGCAGCTCTACATGATTGATGGGTGGCATGTTTGTAAGGACCGTTATAAACTCAGCATACATTATGTAGACATTTTAAAAAAATGGCATGTTTGAAGCTGACAGCCCCATTAAGGATCACCCGATTGTCTTATCTTTGCCTTCATATTACCTGATGCCTAGCATTAGGCTTATTGTGTTAGATGGCTTTCTTTGAAAGTGACCAAGCTGCACCCAATCAGTAGAATGTTTTCTAATGCCAGTAAGTACATTACCACTAGAGGGCACCACAAGCAAAAAGTTCAAATTGTGCACTGTTTTATGCTGTGTGCAAGGTCCAACAAGGCAGTGCATGGAACAGGTAGTCTGACAAGGCAGTGCATGACTCAGGGGGTCTAACAAGGCAGTGCATGGCACAGGGGGGTCCAACAAGGCAGTGCATGACATACGGGGACCCAACATGGAAGTGTAGCACCCCTGAGCCACTCAGGGCACTACAAGGAACGGCATCCTTTCGGGGATGCAGAACCTACCCCCTGGGACCTGGAGTACCAGTGCCGATACCACCAAAGCACAACCAAAATCCTAGTTCTCCACTCTACACTGGGAATACAGGGTTAATCAAGTAAGGGGATAGTCGCCTAGAGGTAGGAACAAGTCCCGGGATTAGCCAGCCTGGAGGGAGGGGACAGTCAGTCTGAAGAACAGTGGCACACAGAGAGGTGTCACGGAAGAGAGGTCGCCAGGGCGGGTACGGACAGGTACCGCTGGGACCGGAGCACGCACGAGGCACAGGGCCCTAGATCAGGCGCCAGTTCTATACGGCTTGATAATCACCTGCACGGTGAGGACACCTTCATGGACTTCACCGAACCAAATAATCCGGGGGCATCAGCAGTAAACTAGGATCGGGGTTCGGACACTTACCTCCCCACAGGGTCTGCACTGCCCGCCGTACGGAGAAGGAGACTGTTATCCCAAAAGGGACAGTCAGGCCCCAAACGCTCCACGCTACGAGGACCCAGCCTTAGCACTGATACTCCATGGGACCTGAACCAGGAATTCCCGGGTCTGAGTCAGTAGAGACTGTTCATTACAACCTTGTCTGGTCTCCGTTATTGCCTTCACATCTCCCAGGCACGGCCCTACCTGCGGAGGGCCTAACACTATTGCTGCAACCACCACCAGCCCTGGGAGTACCCACATTCAGCAGCGGCGGTTCTACACCCTTAATCGCAATCCTCAGGTGGCGTCACGTACACTAACTTAAACCCCTAGTTTAAATACCCCCTGTTGCAAGAGAAGCCCCAGGGCACATGACCGGGCAACGGCCACCAGAGTGTCATTCTCATTTGCAACCGCCCGTGACCGAGTACCCCCTTCCCTGGGCGACACAGAAGTGGGTCCAACCAGGCAGTGCATGATACCGGAGGTCCAACAAGGAAATGCATGGCACAGGTGGTCCAACAAGGCAGTGCATTACACAAGGGAGTCAGACAAGGCAATGTATTACGCAAGGGAGTCCAACATGGCAGTGCATGACACAGGTGGCCCAACATGGCAGTGCATGACACAGGTGGCCCAACATGGCAGTGCATGACACAGGTGGCCCAACATGGCAGTGCATGACACAGGTGGCCCAACATGGCAGTGCATGGCACAGGGGAGCCCAACATGGCAGTGCATGGCACAGGGGAGCCCAACATGGCAGTGCATGACACAGGGTGGCCCAACATGGCAGTGCATGACACAGGGTGGCCCAACATGGCAGTACATGACACAGGGAAGCCCAACATGGCAGTGCATGACACAGGGGAGCCCAACATGGCAGTGCATGGCACAGGGGAGCCCAACATGGCAGTGCATGGCACAGGGGGTTCAACAAGGCAGTGCATGACACAGGGGGGTCCAACGTGGCAGTGCATGGCACAGGGCACTGATTTACCTCCATCCTTTTTAAGAAATATCTCCTCTGTATTCGGTCTGGTTTGCTGTCCGAAAACTGAACAAAGTCTTTTCCATAGCAGCTCTTGGATGTCGAGAGATTGCTTCTCAGAAACTAAAAAGAAACAAATAAAGAAAACAGTAAATGTATCTGTTGTGTATAGTAAGGAGAATAGAAGCTGTGTTGTAATAATGAAGATACTGTATAAAGAAACATCCACAATTTATATAAACTCGTATCACTTCAATATATTTATATTATTAAATTAATCTGTCCCTACACCGGCGTATGATCCTCTGTCATCAGGGAATATGTCACCAAGTTTTTTGCACCTAATCTGAGAGCAGCATAATGTAGAAACAGAGACCCTGATTCCATCGATGTGTCACTTACTGAGCTGCTTGCTGCAGTTTTGCCAAATACAGCATTTTATCATTAGAGGATAGCAAACTTGCTGCCATGTAATCAGGGGAGTGTTAAGAGCTTAGCAGAAGTCCTAAGTGAACGCTGCCCCCTATAAATAAATAAATAAGTATTTGGCCAGGTCACATAAGAACAAATCTAACAATTTAGCAGCCCTTGCAAAGTAATTTTCTTCCTATTGCAGCCCCTGGATACCCATTTCATTGCAGCCATAAAGTATGATGTCAACAAGAGTGCCCCACAAACACAGTATGATACCCCACAGTGAATTCATTAATTCATACACGTTATCCTCCCCACTCAGCATGATGACTCTACCCCAGCAAAGAATGGTTACATCAACACAGTATGATCCCCAACTGTGACCCCCACACAGCCCTCCATGCAGTATAAAGGGCATACAGGCAGTAAAATGGCCACCACACCCGACCAGGCTTGGAGCCGCCGTCAATAGTCAAATCCGAGTGTGACAGGAACCCCACGGGTTCCCCAACAACCAAGTCCCGACAGAAGGCAACCGCTCACACCGTGAGGTTATACAGCCACCGCCACAGGCTAGAGATCCAAGGGCCAGCGCCTGCGGGCAAAACGGGCACCTACAGCACCTATACGCCGGGGAGCGGACTACCGGTGGGTAACCACAGGAGTCAGAACATTCTACAAGGTGCAGGGAAAGACAGCCACCATCAGCCGTCCGGGGAGAGCACAAACACTGCAGCCGGCTGCGGGACCCGTCCATCCGGCCGTTTCGGTTTACCAGAGACTCCGTCAGTGATTGTCTGAGTGAGTACACCAGTGCCGTCCGGCACCGCGCCGCACAGTCCCTGCACCCCAGCCATCCAGCCTCCCCGTTACATCACCGGGCCCGGGAACACCAACCCCCTACCCACGGAGGGGACAACATCTCAGCTGCACCCTACCATCTCTCCCGGGAACACCGTTACCAGCAGTGGTGGTGCCATCATCACCACGTCCCGTGGGTGGCGTCACGAACAATCTCCCTAAACATACCACCCCTTTTCACTCACGGGCGAGGAGCGCTGCTTGAGTCCCCGGGTTCGGCCCACCACTCGAGCCACCGAGCAGTAGCAGCAGCAGAAGCCCCGAACCCGAGCGTGGCGAGCGCGTCCCCTGTGTCCGCGACAGCAGCAGAGCAGGAGCCGAGTGTCATGCTAGTATCCATGCGACTGAGGTCCGACTGTTGGAGCGGACCTCAGCTGCGGGGGGCGGGCCGGTGCTGCAGAGGGGTGGGCCAGCACGGAAGAGGGGAGGGAAGGATTTCTCTCCCTTTCTCCTCCGTAGCCGGCTATTGCGATTCTCGCTCTGCGCGCGCGGTACACCGGTGTACTGTGTGGCGCCCCTGAGGCTTCCGTCACCACAGAGATATTGCACTTCACCCAGAGGTGTGGTATCCCATCCCGGGTAAGAAGGGGGTCAACTACCGGTCCACAGACAAAACACACACACCAATTGGTAGGCACACACCGAGTCAAGAATAGTGGCAGTAACCCCCATAGATATTTAGCTCAAGGGGGCGTAAGTCCCATCCACTGGTCCCAATGGTGAGGGGAGGGGCCTAGCCAGAGGGAGTGTGGGAGGAGTCAGTTGGTAGAAAGAGGAATCAGGAAGTGCAAGTTTAGACAGTCTGTCAGAGGGAGTTGAGGAGAGAAGAGGTGGGCTGTCAGGAAAGGACAGCGGTCTGAGAGGAAGAAGGCAGGAGCAGGTTCCTGGTGAAGATCCTGGGGTCTTGCTAGGCCCAGGTGACACCAAAAGAAGGGGTCCCAGGGCCACGGAAGGGCGATAGTTCCGTGACCTGTTCCACTAGAAGATCGGGTGGAGGGATCTGGCTGCAATCAGGGGACGGTCCCTAGACTGAGGGAAGAAAGACATTTCCTTAAAGTAAAACCGACGGCTGGGAGATTGCTTCAAGCACCCAAGGCCACAACCCGCCACAGATCACCGGTAAAGGTGAGCAAAACACGACTGAGGTCAGCCACCTTTGTACAGGCCCTGTGGTGGAGGTGCAGACAGCATAGCCCAGTCTGGCGCTCAGGAGACAGTGAGAAATGACACAAAGAGGGGTTACACCGGTTCTGACCCTTGACCTATTCGGGACCGGAGGAGGTCCTTGACAGCGGATCCTGGCATACCGCGGGTAATCGGTTAGCTGCAGCACCGAGACTGAACAGTGAGTAAAAGATCTTAACTGCAAGCCCAGTGTCGTCTGGTTTATCCTGCACCTCATCCACAACACCATAGACTTTACCAAGCACCAAAGGTTGCCCTGGAGTCCCCGCTCTACCTGTGGAGAGCAAGACACACCTCAGCTGCCACAACACCAGCCCCGGAGGTCCCTTCCAGCAGCTGCGGCTCCATAGCTGCAAATTACCACAGGTGGCGTCACAAACATATTATAAACTTTATTACTATCTCCCCCATACCGCCACATTAATTGACTCCACCAGGGTCACGGAGTCGGGCCCCGCCACCGCTGACTACCCCGGACTATTACGGCCCGACACCAAGTCACCTAAGGCCCTGGAGCGGGCGAGTCATACTGTGAGTGCAGGGCGATTTTTCTCTCACCCCATACACTTGAATGGGTGTGAGAGAAGGAGTCTTGCATTACTATCGCTGCATGCTGCGATTGTTTTCTAGGTCTGATTAGGGCTGAGAAAATAATCGCTCATGTGCTCTGACACACAGGCTAATATTGGTCCGAGTGGAATGCGATGTTTTATCGCACGCCACTCGCACCGATTTTCTCGCCGTGTGGCTTAGGCCTAAGGCAGCAGGGCAACATCATAACATTATCTACCTGTAGATTAACCCTATACATGCAGGTAAATAGCACTTTCCGAGGTGCACATTCCCTTTAAGACACCTACTTCTTGTTGGACATAGAAGTAATAGACTCACTCAGATCTACAGTATATTTTGCATCCAAGCTTCTGAGATTCCATATTCTATGAATGGTGGCTATTGTATTATCTACTGAGCTGTTTGCTATCTTTTTTAGAAATCCTTTCTGTGATGATAATGAAACTGCTGAAAACTCATCTACACAGAACATGAAGCATGAATCTAAGATGAAGTGGCCAGTACGAAAACTGCAAGATTTCTGAATATATACATATTATATGTATATACACACACACTATATATACACATTTTATACAGTGCCTACAAGTAGTATTCAACCCCCTGCGGATTTAGCAGGTTTACACATTCGGAATTAACTTGGCATTGTGACATTTGGACTGTAGATCAGCCTGGAAGTGTGAAATGCAGCAAAAAAGAATGTTGTTTCTTTTTTTATTTTTTTGTTAAATTGTGAAAAGTTTATTCAGAGGGTATTTATTATTCAACCCCTCAAACCACCAGAATTCTGTTTGGTTCCCCTAAAGTATTAAGAAGTATTTCAGGCAAAGAACAATGAGCTTCACATGTTTGGATGAATTATCTCTTTTTCCAGCCTTTTCTGACTAATTAAGACCCTCCCCAAACTTGTGAACAGCACTCATACATGGTCAACATGGGAAAGACAAAGGAGCATTCCAAGGCCATCAGAGACAAGATCGTGGAGGGTCACAAGGCTGGCAAGGGGTACAAAACCCTTTCCAAGGAGTTGGGCCTACCTGTCTCCACTGTTGGGAGCATCATCCGGAAGTGGAAGGCTTATGGAACTACTGTTAGCCTTCCACGGCCTGGACAGCCTTTGAAAGTTTCCACCTGTGCCGAGGCCAGGCTTGTCCGAAGAGTCAAGGCTAACCCAAGGACAACAAGAGAGGAGCTCCGGGAAGATCTCATGGCAGTGGGGACATTGGTTTCAGTCAATACCATAAGTAACGTACTCCACCGCAATGGTCTCCGTTCCAGATGAGTCCGTAAGGTACCTTTACTTTCAAAGCGTCATGTCAAGGCTCGTCTACAGTTTGCTCATGATCACTTGGAGGACTCTGAGACAGAATGGTTCAAGGTTCTCTGGTCTGATGAGACCAAGATCGAGATCTTTGGTGCCAACCACACACGTGACGTTTGGAGACTGGATGGCACTGCATACGACCCCAAGAATACCATCCCTACAGTCAAGCATGGTGGTGGCAGCATCATGCTGTGGGGCTGTTTCTCAGCCAAGGGGCCTGGCCATCTGGTCCGCATCCATGGGAAGATGGATAGCACGGCCTACCTGGAGATTTTGGCCAAGAACCTCTGCTCCTCCATCAAGGATCTTAAGATGGGTCATCATTTCATCTTCCAACAAGACAACGACCCAAAGCACACAGCCAAGAAAACCAAGGCCTGGTTCAAGAGGGAAAAAATCAAGGTGTTGCAGTGGCCTAGTCAGTCTCCTGACCTTAACCCAATTGAAAACTTGTGGAAGGAGCTCAAGATTAAAGTCCACATGAGACACCCAAAGAACCTAGATAACTTGGAGAAGATCTGCATGGAGGAGTGGGCCAAGATAACTCCAGAGACCTGTGCCCGCCTGATCAGGTCTTATCAAAGACGATTTTTAGCTGTAATTGCAAACAAGGGTTATTCCACAAAGTATTAAACCTAGGGGTTGAATAATAATTGACCCACACTTTTATGTTGAAAATTTATAAAAATTTAACTGAGCAACATAACTTGTTGGTTTGTAAGATTCATGCATCTGTTAATAAATCCTGCTCTTGTTTGAAGTTTGCAGGCTCTAACTTATTTGCATCTTATCAAACCTGCTAAATCTGCAGGGGGTTGAAGACTACTTGTAGGCACTGTACATATATATATATATATATATATATATATATATATATATATATTTACACACACACTATACAGTATATACACATTATATATATATACAGTATATATATATATGTGTATACACACTATATATACACATATATATACTGTATACTGTGTATATATATACTGTGTATATATATATATATATATATATATATATATATATATATATATATATATATAGTGTGTCCACCCATATCCTGTCCACCGCCATTAACTTGAGAACAGCGGCAGCTATAGGCATAGAAGTGGTGTCTAGGTATAGTAAAGTAGCCATACACTACGCAATGAAACCACCTATAGCGCCACCTGGTGGAAAACAATGGAGTTTGCATTTTTATCTCAAAAATGGAACGAGATAGAGAAAAACAGTGAATTACAAAGTTGTAGGGCATCATCAATTCAATACGAATCGACACCTTGCATACAGAAATGCTATGATATGAAACCCATGACTCCCCCAAAACATTGAATGCTGGTCACGCATATGGCGCTCATTTAACTTTGATGCTCAAAGTGGCCCCCGTCAGCTGCAATGCACATCTGGACTCTGCACAGCATACTGTATCTTGCTGCACGTTGTGCAATATGGTAGGTGACACGTTTGCACAAGCATCTGTGATACGTCGTCGTAGGTCCTGCAATGTTGGTGTTGGGGTCGCATACACCTTCTGTTTGATGTGATCTTACAGAAAGAAGTCCAATGGGGTCAGGTCAGGTGAGCGTGGAGGCCACTCCACACAGCCACCATACCCAATGACTTGTAGGAAAGTCTCCATGAGGTATCGCTTCACGCCCGCAGCCTTGTGAGTTTTACACGTTCTAATCATAGCATTTCTGTATGCAAGGTGTCGATTCGTATTGAATTGATGATGCCCTACAACTTTGTAATTCACTTTTTTCTCCATCTCGTTCCATGTTTGAGATAAAAATGCTAACTCCGTCATTTTCCACCAGGTGGCGCTATAGGAGGTTTCATTGCGTAGCGCATGGCTACTTTACTATACCTAGACACCACTTCTATGTCTATAGCTGCCGCCGTTCTCAAGTTAATGGCGGTGGACAGGATGTGGGTGGACACACTGCATGTATATATATATATATATATATATATATATATATATATATATATATATATACACACACATACAGTATACATAATTATTATAATTAATATTAATTTTATTCATTTATATAGCGCTATTAATTCCAGAGCGCTTTACATACATTGGTAACACTGTCCCCATTGGGGCTCACAATCTAAATTCCCTATCAGTATGTCTTTGGAGTGTGGGAGGAAACCAGAGAACCCGGAGGAAACCCACGCAAACACGGGGAGAACATACAAACTCCTTGCAGATGGTGTCCTTGGGGGGTTTTGAACCCAGCACCCCAGAGCTGCAAGACTGCAGTGCTAACCACTAAGCCACCACAAGACTGCAGTGCTAACCGCTGAGCCACCGTGCCGCAAAAACATGCCAAGATATAAAACATCAAGCTAAAGTGAAAAATACATTTAGCATAAGAATCTGCTCATTTTTTGATGGCACGTCCCCCTTAAGGAGCATTTTTCTTTATGTTTTAATAACTATCTGACACTTCTGATTGCGCGTCTTTTATTGAGTAAGTTTCAGGCTCTTTTGTGTTAACATATTTATTACCAATAACTTGTTTATATCTCTTTGTAATGATGCTTTTTTGTATATAATGGCTTCTCATGAGCCAGATCAGACACCCCATACTTTGCACTGACGAGGGGCAAGCACCCCGAAACACCGTGTCTGCAAATTGGGATTCTGATCTGGTATATATCCTAAGTCATATGTAAAGGATTGTTGAAAATCCACTTTTGACTTTTAGGATCGCTACTTCCAATAGGTGGCGTTGCTTTAGAGTTTGTCTCCTTTCCTGAAGAGACAATTTGTATATAATATACATATAACTGACAGTCTGTAGTTTTTATCAAAAAAAAAAATATCTTTCTTATTCATTTGTATACTCATAAAATCATAAAGACTTAAAAACAAACAATCATGGAAAGCTTTGTTGTTCTTCATAGGTAAAAGGGCTAGATTAAAAAATAAAAGCCCCTCTCTTTCTTTGTGGTACAGTATGATACCCTGTGTGATAGGAGAGTCCCATCTATTAAGAGATTGGGGAAGCCCATCTAGCAGGACATGACAGTGAAGGAATATGGACAGGGCCCAAATAAAGAGGTGATGGAGAGGATTTTGGCTGACTTCAATGGTAAGAGCAGGTGGATGGTAATGAAATAATACACTATGTAGGAGGAAGGTCATAAAAATAGGACAAAATTCCCTTTTGCCAATTTCTAACCACAGTGACCCCCTTAGTCTCAGGCTGGACACATGCACTTTACCTTTTTTCTCTCCTCCACCCAGTTTCCAATCAGAACTTTGTTAGAATATTTCTGCTCGATCCTCCATCCCGGCAGAGATCCCTTCGTAGCACTGTGGGCATATGCGGCCATAGTGGATCTCTCCGGTGTGATCTGTCTGCTTCTTGCAGATCACATTTCACTCTTCTGTCTGCAGTCGGAATGTTTACTGCTGCCATGGGAACCACATTGACAGCCGAGTTCCATTCATCTGCAGATATCCAATGGATACGATGTGTCTCCATGTATCAACCTCCTAAGAAAAGTAACAATTTACCTACCAATATAATGATGTATCAACTAACAAGGGAGGGATTAATACAGGTTCATGTTCACTTAATTAGCTATTACTCTTTCACACCTTTGTAAACTGAGCTTTTTTCGTCCTGAATAACACCAGACACTTTTGAGAGATTTTGCATACATTACTGTTTTAGCACCCTTAGCCTTTTTTTATCCTTAGTGCACCAAAATATATAAATTTTTAATAAATGTTATACTTAGTTTTATTTGGGGTACGATGTATAAAAGTAAAAAAAAAGTATTCATTTTTTTAAATTTTCCAATTAATTCTAAAGAAAAAAAACAAGTGGGTTTGTCCCATTTTGGGGGGATAATTTTGATACATAATGTGTAGACTTAGTTTGGGTCAACGTTGTAAGTGTGTGTTATCTTGGGGTGGGGGGTCATTTGTTTGTGTGATGCCCCTGCGGTAACCAGGTGTCACAAAAAAAAAACAAGGTAACAATTAAGGTAACAGCTCGGGTCCTACATGACTGTGCCAGTCACTACACACACACTAGCACACCAGGACATTTACACTCGCTGTACCCGGCTGGGAGCCTCACTTAGCCAGATGACAGGGCTGGGCACTGTTAGATAACAGGCACCAACTGCGAGGAAGAGACCAGACCTGGGGGAGGAGAAAGTGACCATGGAAGTGATAGTGAGGAGTCTGCAGTAGGAAGTGAAAGAGGAAGGGTATCAAGACAGACCAGAGACTCTTGAGACACACAGAATGTAGCAAAGACACTGCAAAGACCTGAGTAGTAAGAACAGCCACTCAGAGGAGGAAAGTAGCTGGAGAATGAGAGAGCAAGCTCCAAGGACAGAGGGATCCTGTGGGGTGGACATCCAGGGCTCCCAGTACTTTGCACACACGGGGTGCAGATCCCAGAACAGACAAGGACTTCAAGCCATCTGTTAGCTCTTCCATTCGCGTGGGTTTACAGGACTCATCTGCCACCACTAATGTCCGAGGCATCAGCAGCAAAGAGGGGACTGGGACATATTCCCTTAAATAGTCCAAGCTGCCTGCGGCAGGACCCAGACACCAGGAGAACCTCCAAGTGCTCCTCGCCAGGGAGGACCCACTTACACCAGAGTGCACAGGTGGAGAGTGGCACCAGTACGTCTCCAGGGCGTCAAACCAGTGAGTAAACACCATCAAAGTGCCCCCTCTGGCTGGACTGACTTATTGCCGCGCGCCTCCATGTTAACCCTTTACCTACCCCTGGGGAAAAGCCCTGCTCGCGGAGGGCTCCACCATCCACGCTGCCCCCATCCATCATCCCCAGTGTGAACCCGCAGCGTATGCCCTATCATCCCTGGCCGCAAACCGCGAGTGTCGTAGTTGGACTTTTTATTTTATTTTTCATTTAAAACTGATCGACGGTGCCCCCAGATCCGGTACCCCTCAAGCCACGGACCGGCCGGATCCAAGCAGCCCGGCTTCCCCGGGGTGCAACATTTGTTTTAATAACTGTCATCCCAAAAGGTCATAACAGACCTGCGAGGTCACAGATTCACTCACTGACGGCTGTACTCCCAATCTGCTCTGGTAAGACTGCAGAAGCTTTACTCCCCGGAGCCCAAAATTGCATAGTATTGCTACTTAGGACCATGGTGTGTGGCCCTTAAAGAGGTTTTAAAGTTGATTTTGATGAAAAGATCTTGGAATTATAATAATTTTCACAATTGGATTTAAAAAATAAAAAAATAAATGTTCCTGTGCTGAGATAGTCTTATATATGTGCCCCTGCTATGTACTGTGTAATGGCCGTGTCTGACCGTACAGGACATGGTCTGATCATATCACATTTCCTGGACAGGCGAGAACACAAAAATATAAAGACATTGCAGCACGGGATAATAGATGATTCTTTTTGTGAGGTAAAACATCTCCCTGCCTGTTTTTTTTTAAAAAAAATGTTTTGCTGCACAGGAGCCCAAGAGGTAATGGCTACAACCACCTTCAAACAAGATAGAATTGTGCATTATGAGAAGCTATTGGATTTATATAAGGGTCCATGTATTGTTCTTGCAGAGGGGCCTCTTCTGTCTGTGGCTGCTCCTGCATTACATATCAAAGATTATATTCATCTGAATGTGCATCTTTAGAGTCCGCAGACGGATTTAGACAAAGCCAAAGCACAAAATTCTGTTCCCCCTCTCAGTGGTGCTGGTGTCACTCATTGTTACTAACACCAAACCCTTATGACCTCTTCTGTCACAGTTAAAGGGGTTGTCCGACATTAGCTTAACAAAAATGTTTGAGTTTATCTGTGCTGTATTGTCATATAAATCACACCTACATTGTTATTTTTTGTTTTCTAACTTTTGTTCCTCTTGAATTATACCTTTATTCTCTGCAGCTTCTTGTTTACATTCAGCTCTAGCAAACTGACCACTTCCTGTGCAAAACCTCCCAGTCACAGCTGTCACCGCCCACCCCAGTGTCCAGCCTCACCCCAGTGTCCAGCCGCACCCTCTGCCCGCCCCCTGCACACATTCCCTGTCAGTATATTCTTCCCCAGCACCTGACCTGGTATCACTACAGCATTGCAAATAACAGCCCCACATCGGGCTCTGCACCGTACACGCACACACATGGCTCTGCACCGTACACGCACACACATGGCTCTGCACACGCACACATATGGCTCTGTACCGCACACATATGGCTCTGCACCGTACACGCACACACATGGCTCTGCACCGTACACGCACACACATGGCTCTGCACCGTACACGCACACACATGGCTCTGCACCGTACACGCACACACATGGCTCTGCACCGTACACGCACACACATGGCTCTGCACCGTACACGCACACACATGGCTCTGCACCGTAAACGCACACACATGGCTCTGCACCGTACACGCACACACATGGCTCTGCACCGTACACGCACACACATGGCTCTGCACCGTACACGCACACACATGGCTCTGCACACGCACACATATGGCTCTGTACCTCACACGCACACATATGGCTCTGCACCGTACACGCACACACATGGCTCTGCACCGTACACGCACACACATGGCTCTGCACCGTACACGCACACACATGGCTCTGCACCGTACACGCACACACATGGCTCTGCACCGTACACGCACACACATGGCTCTGCACCGTACACGCACACACATGGCTCTGCACACGCACACATATGGCTCTGCACCGTACACGCACACACATGGCTCTGCACCGTACACGCACACACATGGCTCTGCACCGTACACGCACACACATGGCTCTGCACCGTACACGCACACACATGGCTCTGCACCGTAAACGCACACACATGGCTCTGCACCGTAAACGCACACACATGGCTCTGCACCGTAAACGCACACACATGGCTCTGCACACGCACACATATGGCTCTGTACCGCACACATATGGCTCTGTACCGCACACGCACACATATGGCTCTGCACCGTACACGCACACACATGGCTCTGCACACGCACACATATGGCTCTGTACTGCACACATATGGCTCTGCACCGTACACGCACACACATGGCTCTGCACCGTACACGCACACACATGGCTCTGCACCGTACACGCACACACATGGCTCTGCACACGCACACATATGGCTCTGTACCGCACACATATGGCTCTGCACCGTAAACGAACACACATGGCTCTGCACCGTACACGCACACACATGACTCTGCACCGCACACGCACACACATGGCTCTGCACCGTAAACGCACACACATGGCTCTGCACCGTACACGCACACACATGACTCTGCACCGCACACGCACACACATGGCTCTGCACCGTACACGCACACACATGGCTCTGCACCGTACACGCACACACATGGCTCTGCACCGTACACGCACACACATGGCTCTGCACCGTACACGCACACACATGACTCTGCACCGCACACGCACACACATGGCTCTGCACCGTAAACGCACACACATGGCTCTGCACCGTACACGCACACACATGGCTCTGCACCGTAAACGCACACACATGGCTCTGCACACGCACACATATGGCTCTGCCAGCCCCCCCATCCCCATCCCCATAGGGAACACATGTGGAGTACATACTCACCTGTCCTCGGTCCCCGCCGCTCCTGCACGTTCGTGCGCTGTCTGTGCTCTGTTCAGCACAGTAGTGACGTCACCGCTGTGCTGCAGATTGCACAGACAGCCGGAGGGACAGTGATGAGAAGCAGCGCTGCGCTGCTTCTCATCAGCACTTTCAAATGTACCGGCATCGGTGATCTGTGATGCCGGTACATTTGAATGTGCGATCCTGGGCAGGGGGCCCAGTGCTGGAGCTGACACCACGGCAGCTGCCGCCAGGCCCCGCCCCCAGGTCACGGACCCCCACAGCAGTGCAGGGGGAGGTTACTGGAGGTGCGGGGGAATGTGTGGGAGGGTGCAGGGAAGGGGGCGGTGACTCCTCGCACTGTAGACACCCAGCAGGGAGGTGACATGCTGCTCCACATTTGCATGTCAACATGGCCCTGCCCATGTAGACGTGCAAAGACCGGAAGCAGCAAAATCGCGGCAGGAGCGGTCACATGACCGCTTTGAGCCGGGGGAGAGGGGCTGACAGCAGGGCAGGTAAGTGGTCTCTATCTACTTACCTGCCCCAATGTAGCCCAATAGGGAAATAAAAAAAAAAAGTCAAAGAAGCCGGATAACCCCTTTAAGAGCCCCAGTGGTGATGGACATAGCAACAGAGAGCCGGCGCTGCACTCACATCTCCCACAGTGGCTATCACCCCCCAGATCCAGGTGCAAGAAACTGTAGCAACTGCAGCCCCTGCCCCGTGACTAGGAAACATTAATGTACTGCTCAATTTATTTAATGTATATGGATATAAAATTAAAAAACAGCAGTTTACATGGCCTTTTCAAAATAATACTGAAAATGTATACATATTTGGTTGTTATTTCTTCTGTATATATACCCCTTGCCTGCTGTGCCCTAGGCCATGGGACAGGTTGGCCTTATGTGAGGTCCAGCCCTGTCCATGGCTGCAATTGGTCACCTATAAGAAGAGGCAAAATGGTACGATATACTTCTGTAGGGAAACACCGAGGTCACATACAAGTAGCGGGGAAGTTGATATTCTACCACTACGTGTAGATTGTCAAATGATTTTTAGGAGCCCTGAGTTTACATATAATGTAGGTCATTCTAAAATGCTGTGTCGTCTCAGAAGGAAAAAAAACCCACATACTTTAAAAGCCTCCGGGGACCAAGCCAAACTGGAGACAAAAGGGCCATTTACACGCTGCGACATCGCTAACGCTATATCGTCGGGGTCACATCGTTAGTGACGCACATCCGGTGCCGTTAGCGACATCGCAGCGCGTGACACCAAGGAGCGACGATCAACGATCAAAAAAACGTCAAAAATCGTTGCTCGTTGACACGTCGCTCCTTTCCTTAATATCGTTGGTGGTGCATGCCGCTGGTTGTTCGTCAAACCTGCGGCAGCACACATCGCTATGTGTGACACCGCAGGAATGACAAACATCACCGTACCTGCGTCCACCGGCAATGAGGAAGGAAGGAGGTGGGCGGCATGTTACGGCTGCTCATCTCCGCCCCTCCTCTGCTATTGGGCGGTCGCTTAGTGACATCGCGGTGACGCCGAATGAACCACCCCTTGAAGGAGGGATTGTGCAGCGGTCACAGCTACGTCGCTGCACATGTATGTGCGTGTGACGCTGCCGTAGCGATAATGTTCACTACGGCAGGGATCACCACATGTCGCACGTACAACGGGGGCGGGTGCCATTGCACTCGACATCGCTAGCAATCGCTAGCGATGTCGCAGCGTGTAAAGCACCCTTAAGTCAAGAAAGTGGATCCATGGCAGCTTCTTCCCGTCTGATAGGTCTCTCCCTATACATGTGTACAGAAGGAGACCTGTAACTCTAGGGAAACAGCTGGGGATAAAACACAGGGAGCCCGCCAGTAAGACTAGTTATTGCAAGCCTCACTTTTGGGACTCGATCTGGTGGCCTCTTGCTGTGTGGTCGATTTCCCTCGCAGCTGAGCCAAAGCCTATTTTGATCTCTCTCCAAACTGCTGATGGTTCTTTTACCTTTTCTTATCTTTCTTGTGTATGCTCCTATTCAGGTGTTTCTTACTTCCCTAATTGGTTCTGTCCTTTCAACATAGCTGGAGAAAAAAAGACATGAACCGCAGATGCAAAAATCATACTTTGAACTAATGGCGCTAGGCAAAAATGTATATACCTGAACATGAGGTTCTTGGTTTAACATTCTAATCAGACTGTATGAACCCCACTGCCACGTCACAGCGAACCTCTAAGTGGGTCCATAACTTATTTGAATCCTTAAAGGTGCCGTGCCACATGCCAACCACCACAGAAACAGTGCACCAGCGAGGCAGGTAACCTGGTGCCTCACAACACCCAGGCTGCATGGCTGACTCCCCATGACTCCAGGCCACACTGCCCCACCGACACAAAACCACTACAACAATGGCCGTCACACACCACCAGCACCCTGTGAAAGGCTCTCAGTATGTGAACTGAGAGCAAAAAGGCAGAACCCCTCCTTGCGGTCTCCTGCTAATTAAAAATACATGTGCCAAATGGGTGCCAGTGCTGTGTGGCGGACATTGATGTGGTGGTTTTGTGTCAGTGGGGCAGTGTGACCTGGAGTCATGGGCCCTCAACCTTGCAGCATGGGTGTTGTGAGGCAGCAGGTCACCTGCCCTGTCACTGCGCTGTGGTTTGCGTGCGATGGCGCACCTCTTAAGGCTTCAAATAAGTTAGGGACCCACTCAGAGGTTCACCGTGACGTGGCAGTGGGATTCATACAGTCTGATCAGAATGGTAAACCAAGAACCTCATGATCAAGTATATAAATATTTGGCTAGCGGCATTAGATCAAAGTATGAGTTTTGGATGTGCGATTCATGTCTTTTTCTCCAGCTATGTTGCATTGCATGGTCTGTCCAATCTATTTTTGGGAGGTGCTATTTATACTCACCTTGCACCGGCCTTCTTTGCTGGCTATATATCAAGACTGATGGATGTTTGTAGATACAACTCCTCAGCTAGAGATTATCTTACCTGGTTAATCTCTGTTGCTTTTCCTATAGTTTGTGTGTCTTACTCCCCAGTACTCTTTTCTTTCTGTTACGTCTGAGGCCACTTATTCCATTTGTTGTATGGTTCTTATTTCCTTCCGTCTTCTCTGCGTTACTGTGTGAACACGTTCCTAGGCCTGTGCCTCATCCTTTAGTTTATGTGTATTTCATTCTTCTTCTATCATTGTTTTTGTGTTGCACTTTGTCTAGAGTTAAGCGGGCTTTACACACAGCGACATCGCTAGCGATATCGTTGGTGAAAGCACCCGCCCACGTCGTTTGTGCGTTACGGGCAAATCGCTGCCCGAGGCGCACAAAATCGTTAGGAGCCGTCACACGGACTTACCTGCCTAGCGACGTCGCTGTTGCCGGCGAACCGCCTCCTTTCTAAGGGGGCGGTTCGTGCGGCGTCACTAAGCGGCCGCCCAATAGAAGCGGAGGGGCGCAGATGAGTGGGATGTAACATCCCGCCCACCTCCTTCCTTCCGCATTCCCAGCTTCCGCAGGCAAGCTGTAGTTCATTGTTCCCGAGGTGTCACATGTAGTGATGTGTGCTGCCTCGGGAATGACGAATAACCTGTGTGCTCAACAATCAACGATTTTTTGAAAAGGAACGACGTGTCAATGTCGCGGGCGGGGGGGACGCGCTCGCCACGCTCGGGTCCGGGGCTTCTGCTGCTGCTGCTCGGTGGCTCGAGCGGTGGACCGGACCCGGGGACTTGAGCAGCGCTCCTCACCCGTGAGTGCAAAGGGGGGGGGGGTTGGTTTGGTTAGGGAGATTGTTCGTGACGCCACCCACGGGTCGTGGTGATAATGGCACCACCGCTGCTGGTAACGGGGATCCCGGGAGAGATGGTAGGGTGCAGCTGAGATGTTGTCCCCTCCGTGGGCAGGGGTTGGTGATCCCGATGGTGTAACGGGGAGGCAGGGTTGGTGAGGTGCAGGGTTGCGGGGACAGCGCGGCGCGGTGCCGGATGGCACTGGTGTACTTACTCAGACAATCACTGACAGAGTCGTAGGTAAACCAAAACAGCCAGATGGACGGGTCCTGCAGCCGGCTGCAGTGTTGTTGTTGTGCGCTCCCCGGAAGGCTGATGGTGGCTGTCTTTCCCTGCACCTTTGAGAATGCTCTTGACTCCTGTGGTTGCCACCGGTAGTCCGCTCCCCGGCGTATAGGGGCCGTAGGAGCCCGTTTTGCCTGCAGGCGCTGGCCCTTGGATCTCTAGCCTGTGGCGGTGGCCGTATATCCTCTCTGGGTGGACGATTGCCTTCAATCGTGACTTTAGTAGTTGAGAAACCCCTGGTGTTCCTGTCACATTCGGATTTGACTATTGACGGCGGCTCCAAGCCTGGTCGGGGTCCGATGGGCCTGCCTGTGTGCTTAGCTTCACTCCGTTCCCCAGTCCGGTACCGGCGGGCCGATGCCCGACCCGAGTCCTTACGGCTCTGCGGAGTTCCACTAACTCCTGCAGACGGTCACCACCGTCTGCCAACCTTGCTGTTAGTGTCTGGGCTCCAACCCAGACACCTAAGTGTTCACTCCTCTCACTTTCACCTCCAAAACTGATCTGACACTTTTCCCGCCTCCAGGCCTGTGAACTCCTCGGTGGGTGGGGACAACCGCCTGGCTCCGCCCCACCTGGTGTGAACATCAGACTCTGGAGGGAGGCAACAAGGGTTTTGTGTTTGGCTGCTGTAACTAGGGTGGGGGTGTGTATGTTGGTATGTTTGTGACTACCTGGCTAGTCCAGGGCGTCACACTCCCCCTTGGTAAAACGCAGACAGTCCGCCGGGCTGCCCGTCCATCACCGTTTTTATTTTTGTTCGAACTGTAAAAACATAAATAACAGATAAAACGGTAAACATTTAAAACATAAGTATTTTTCAGGTCACTTTAAACGTTGCACATATAAACATTTTTAATACTGACGGATGTCTTCCGCTCTCCTACCCAAGCAACCTAGCCCTGATGCTGCCCCTAAGAAGTGGGCAGCACCCCTTGACCCCAGTCCAGGTTCAGGCTGCCCGAGCGGGAACGGGTACGGTGTCTTGCACCCGGCTGTCACTTCAGGGGACCCCACGACTAGGGGGACCCCTGACCCCCGGAGGATGGCCACCGGTCCTGGTAGTGGCCGGGCCCCAGCCTCCTCTGCTGCGGGCCCTTCCTCCAATCTGCCTCTCCGGAGGCGGTACGGAAAACGGAAAACAGCCCACTAAACTATTTACAGGCCCACAAGTTCGTAGGTGGCCTGCCAGTTCTCGGCCATGTCCATGAGCAGTTCCTCATGCAGACGGTAAACACATAGGGTCCCTCCGGGGACAACTTGCCGGCAACGGCCGGAATAATCAAGTAGACAATCAGATGAAGCTTTGGTTGATTTGTATTCATTCATTCAAACTGCTGAGGGTCCCAACGGGGACAACTTGGTTGCAACAGAGGACTGCTGCCACTATTTGAGGTCGCACTCATCCAGGACCTCCTCCAGCTCGATATCCGGATGGCACGGTGGTGGAGGGGGCTGGGGCCGCATCTGCACACTGCGGCTTTCCCTCTGTTTAACGTCCAGGGCAAACCAACACCTCTCCCCGCAGTGTCGGGTGTAGGTTACCAGGTTGCCTGGCAACAGATCGTGACCTGGGTGGCCCGTGGGCAGGTGTGAGTTCACGTCGCGGCGAGCCACAAACACTTCGGCCTACAGGCCCGGTTCATAAATAAAGCCAAACCCCCTTTGCGGGTCAAATTGCCGGACTTGGCCTTCATACACCGGGCCCCGCACCCAAAAGGTGGCATGGCGGAGTGCATCCTTCTCCTTAATCACTCGCGCTATCACTTCGGCCCTCTGCTGCTCCCTGGCGGCTATTTCTCGCCCCCACTGGCTTGGTTCCCTGTCCCAATAAGAGGCATTGGCAGACCCCTGCGCTCGGGTCGGGCCCCGCTGGACCGCGCCCACACCGGCCACAACCGGTACTCTCTTGTGGGGGTCCTGCGGTGACATGGCCTAAACTGCTGCGTTGCAGTGGCGGCCCGGCGCAGCCTCAGCTAAGGCGTGGGACTCAGGGACAGCTGGCCTCACCGGTTGGGCCTTCGGGCCCGCAGCGGCCGGTTCTTCCACGGCCGGGTGGACTGCCGGGGCCGGGTCGGTCTCGGGTGCGGCCACTTCCGGGGCCGACGGCTTCTCGTCGTGGACGAGCACTTCCCGCGGGATCTTCCATGGCAGCGGGAGGGATACTGGCCATTCCTGGACAACGCCCCTAGGCCGGTCCTCTAAGTCGGACGGGCTAGATTCCGCTACCGGTGTTGGGGGTAGCGGACCGAGCGGAGGGGCAACAGCAACTGGTACGGATGGTGGGGGAGGCAGGAGGGTGAGCGGACGCAGGCTGGGCCCCTCAGCCGCAGCGGCCGGTCCTTCTCGGACACAGGGGCGTTTAGTCGCTTACCCGCTCCTCCAACACTGCCTCCACCTCGCGTCTCCGGACGGCCGCCGCCACTTCCTCCATCTCGGCCATCCAGCACTCCATCAAGAACCGGACCTGGGTTTGAAGGCGGCAGCACATTTGTGCGGTCCGGGCTTCCACCCACGCCGCCGTTCCTGGCGTGGGCTCGGGAATCTCGGCATCACCGAACGGGACGGACATGCTTGCTGGCAGACATCCAGGAACCGGATATGTTGCAGAGTCCAGGCGTCCCCGCTTTTTATGCCCTCGGCTACATTAAGCAGGCTTTCACCCGCCTCCCTTGGTTCTTTCTAGCACTTCCGCTTGTTGGGTGCGGGTTTCACTTTCGCGCCTTCCCTGCTCGAGGAAGACGCTCGAGCGGGAGATTTTCGCGCCAAAGATGGCGGCGCTTTCAATTTTTCGGGGCTTCTGCTGCTGCTGCTCGGTGGCTCGAGCAGTGGACCGGACCCGGGGACTCGAGCAGCGCTGCTCACCCGTGAGTGAAAAGGGGGGGTTGGTTTGGTTAGGGAGATTGTTCGTGACGCCACCCACGGGTCGTGGTGATAATGGCACCACCGCTGCTGGTAAGGGGGATCCCAGGAGAGATGGTAGGATGCAGCTGAGATGTTGTCCCCTCCATGGGCAGGGGTTGGTGATCCCGGGGCCCGATGGTGTAACGGGGAGGCAGGGTTGGTGAGGTGCAGGTTTGCGGGGACAGCGCGGCGCGGTGCCGGACGGCACTGGTGTACTCACTCAGACAATCACTGACAGAGTCGTAGGTAAACCAAAACGACCGGATGGACGGGTCCCGCAGCCGGCTGCAGTGTTGTTGTTGTGCGCTCCCCGGACGGCTGATGGTGGCTGTCTTTCCCTGTACCTTTGAGAATGCTCTTGACTCCTGTGGTTGCCCATCGGTAGGCCGCTCTCCGGCGTATAGGTGCCGTAGGAGCCCGTTTTGCCCGCAGGCGCTGGCCCTTGGATCTCTAGCCTGTAGCGGTGGCTGTATATCCTCTCTGGGTGGACGGTTGCCTACAATCGGGACTTTAGTAGTTGAGAAACCCCTGGGGTTCCTGTCACATTCGGATTTGACTATTGACGGCGGCTCCAAGCCTGGTCGGGGTCCGATGGCCCTGCCTGTGTGCTTAGCTTCACTCCGTTCACCGGTCCGGTACCGGCAGGCCGACGCCCGACCTTGGTCCTTACGGCTCTGCGGAGTTCCACTAACTCCTGCAGACGGCCACCATTGTCTGCCAACCTTGCTGTTAGTGTCTGGGCTCCAACCCAGACACCTAAGTGTTCACTCCTCACACTTTCACCTCCAAAACTGATCTGACACTTTTCCCGCCTCCAGGCCTGTGAACTCCTCGGTGGGTGGGGCCAACCGCCTGGTTCCGCCCCACTTGGTGTGAACATCAGACTCTGGAGGGAGGCAACAAGGGTTTTGTGTTTAGCTGCTGTAACTGCCTAGGGTGGGGGTGTGTATGTTGGTATGTTTGTGACTACCTGGCTAGTCCAGGGCGTCACATCAACGATGGATGATAAGATGAATATTTTCCATCCTTAACGGTCGCTCCTTGCTGTCACACGCAACGATGTCGCTAACGATGCCGGATGTGCGTCACGGAATCCGTGACCCCGGAGATATATCGTTAGATTCGTCGTTGCGTGTAACGGGGCCTTTAGGATGCCGTTAAGGACACTCAGAGTCAGTCACCGTTGAGTGGGGACGCCATTGCACAGTTTTAGGGTGCCAACCTCCATGGTCAGGCAGGGACAAATCAGAGTCCGATTAGGTACTATTCTAGTCTTAACAGAGACCTGTTGGGTGCAGGTGTTGCTTTTTCTCCTGATTTGTATGTAACCCGTGTGAGTGTGTTGGCACAGTCGTAACAATCTACTGTACGGTTCAGTCCCCGGTGGCTTTTAATTCACGGTATGTTTTTCTTTGACATGTCTTGCTAAAATCATACAGCCAGTGCCTCATACATGCTGCTTGTGGTTTGGACAGCATATATTAGCTACTAGGTTCCCTTTGAGTGAAGAGGTTAAGTGAAGACATGTTAGATATGAAAGAAGGACCTAATAAAGAGGAGGTCAATAATTAACGATTTTTTTTCAATTTATTTTATTACAGATTTTAAAACTTAGCTTTCTGAAGACATCACTCCCTTAATGAATGGACATGAGTTTTTGGCTTCCTTTGTTCCATGAGTTAACATCCATCCCTTGCATACAAGTCATTAGCAAATAGAAAGTATCCAAGCTGGTACTGAACCAAAATGTCAAGCATCATTAATGAACTTTACAATATTATCGACAGCCAACTTTCCAGACTCAAATGAGAGTTGTCCGTTGTCGAAAAAGCTGACTATTCCATGGAAGCCATCTCTGAGATGAAACCATGTCACTGGGACTCCATTGTCCTCCAGGCGTTTCTTATAAAGAATTCCATCATCGCGTAAGACGTCAAACTCACATGTTAGGACGTAAGCTTTGGGGAGAAGGCGGAAGACAGAGTCCTCAGCCAACAATGGAGAGAAGTGTGTCTCGAATAGTTGCTTGTGGGCTTGGTAGACATCCTCAGTATGTGAAGCCATCAAAGAATGCTTAATACCCCGGACCTTAAACTCGTCAGGAATATTATCAAGACCCAACCAATTTCTGAACTTCATCTTCAAGTCAACAGGAACATGGTCTCCATCTAGAACTTCTTCCATCATTTGCAGGTTGCCTTCAATATAGTTTATCATGTAGAACACGGCTCGCTCCCTATAGAGAATGGGCACCGCACAGTTTTGTATATAGGACGGTAAGTGGAAATCAATACCTTGGACTGCTGGGTATATTAGCACCTGGGCAAGAGGCTTTGGAAGGTCTGTTCCCTGAAGGGCTTGGCAAACGGCAGCGGTGAGGTTACCCCCAGCACTGTCACCACTGATTATCACAGAGGATGGGTCTACACCATATTCCTTTGCAGTCTTCAAAAAATGGCTTGTGGCCTTAAGACAGTCTTCAAACGCTGCAGGGTACTTGTGTTCTGGCGCCAAGCGATACCTAAACAAATGGACATATGTATAAGATTCCGATATGTCAAAACAAATGTAATATTAGAACCTAGAAGTATTTCTTGAAGAGGACCTTCCTGACAATCCCTTGACTGCAGAGCATTTTTTAATCTCTCTATTTTCTTCTATTTGCTCCAAATAAGTCCAGTTAGTTTCTGATAACTGGGTGGTCTCTGCCAATAAGTATTCAAGAGGCATGAACTTAAGTCAGAATCCAGTTTTCTAAAGGGGGTGTTACACACAGCGATATCGCTAGCGAGTGTACCCGCCCCCGTCGTTTGTTCGTCACGGGCAAATCGCTACCCGTGGCGCACAATATCGTTAGGAGCCGTCACACGGACTTACCCGCCTAGCAACGTCGCTGTGGCCGGCGAACCGCCTCCTTTCTAAGGTGGCGGTTCGTGCGGCATCACAGCGGCGTCACTAAGCGGCCGCCCAAAAGAAGCAGAGGGGCAGAGATGAGCGGCCGTAACATCCCGCCCACCTCCTTCCTTCCTCGTTGCCGGAGGACGAAGGTAAGCTGTAGCTCGTTGTTCCCGAGGTGTCACACATAGCGATCTGTGCTGCGTCGGGAACGACGAACAACCTGCGTCCACAACAATCAACATTTTTTGAAAATGAACGACGTGTCAACGATGGACGATTTGGTGAGTATTTTCCATCGTTCGTTAACAGCCGCTCGTTGGTGTCACACGCAATGACGTCGCTAACGATGCCGGATGTGTGTCACAGAATCCGTGACCTCGGCGATATATCATTAGATACGTTGTTGCATGTAACGGGGCCTTTAGTCCTATTTAAAGGGGTTGTGTACACTTAGAAAAACATGGCTGTTTTCTTCCAGAAATATTACTACTCCTGTCCATGGGCTGTTTCTGGTATTGCAGCCAAGCTTCATTGAAGCGTCACATGGTGTTTGGCTCGAAACTCACCGAGTGTCATGGCAGCATCAGACACTGTTCACACAACAGACATTGATACTCCTCACTATGGTTTCTCTGGTGCTTCTAAGTTCTACAGGCAGGCTCAGGCTTTAACCAGCTCTGTCCTCATTAGTGTTCAGGCTTGCAGGAGTTAATTTCTGCTAGCCTGCTGGTTACCTTTTTAGATCACATGTTGAGTGAGACCTATCACAGCTACTCCCAGCCTTTTTAAGATGGAGGAATTTGTCTTCCCATGCAGACTATAGCTTTTAGCTAAACCGGTCCATGTGCTGTTGTGTTTCAGTAATTGGAGATTTACTGCGTGTTGCTTGGTGTGCTGTGGATTACCACCGGTCGTCTGGTTATTTCATCCCTGCTCTTAGTTTTCCTCCTTATTTGTTGTCTGATTACTCTGTGTGAGCATCCTGTGTGATAGAGATTTGGTTTCCCCTGTTTGTGTATGACTGTTTACACACTCATGTCCCACCCCCCTCCCCAGGGAGGGAGGGGGTATTAGATCAGGGCTGGTCAGGAGCAGGTCAGGCTGGTGGCTCAGACATCCTCACCATCACAGGCAACTCTGAGATAAGGGATAGACAGGGCCCACCCCCGGCCAGTGCCCCCCCCCCCCAAGTCTGAGGGACAGTCTAGGAGCCCCGGTCCTCACTGTCCCCCAATCAGCATGACATGAAGTGAGAGGGACTGAGTTACAATACCGCTGTAACACCAGCATCCCTGGAGGAAAGCCAACTTACTCACTGACGTCCTTCCTGGCCATCCACATTTGCTGCTGGCTCCTTCCCCTTCTGGGGCCTGTGCACGCAGCCCAGATCTCCTGGGAGTGTACTTACGGCATGCGTACTGGCCCTTCTGTTAAAGGAGGCACTATGTATTTAAGGCACCCACCCAGTAAGGGAGGTCCCTGCGCAATACCTTAAGTTAGTCAGTCTCCTGTCTGTCCAGCTAGTTGTCAGGTCCCGTTATCCCTATATCTGTCACCTGTACCTGAATCTGCTTTACCATATCAATCTGACCCTGCTGTGTCCACCCTACCCGTGCATACCCACTTGCCTGTCTGCATTTGTCATCCCACTTGTACCTGTCTGCATCTGTGTCCGTACCCGAGTCCATCACCTATCCTAAAGGTGAGCTGCCACAGTCCCAGTCACTGCCCTGGGAGTGGTACCTGGTGTCTGCCTTGCGATAGGCGCTTAGTTAAGCCCCTCCCACTAAAGGGTAAGCCCTAGTCTCCTCTATGGTCTAGTGGGTCCACTAATCCCATTCGCTGCCCCTACGCTGGCAGTGAGCGTTACAACTGCCCACAACCTGTACATTGGTGGGGTAATATTTCAGGAAGACAGGAGCCAATCCATATTTGTATAACTCGTACTCACTTTTTAATCTTCACACCTTCTGAACAATATGGACCCTTTTAGATGTAGGTCCTTGTTGAAAATGACTTGGTTAGTGTGTGTATTGTTTTTAGCACAAATAGCCATGACCTTTAAACAATCAAAGGGATTTTGCACTTAGAGATTACTCCACTGCACATTCTAGTTAAAGAGTAACTAAACTTTTTGTATTTAAATATAGTGCAGACATTGAAAACTTATGAATTGTTGAATTACACTTCATTACCACATTTTGTGTCCTGCTCTACCAAACATTATGCAGCAGTGTTGTTTCAATGCTCAGTTCATGCTCCTTCAGAAGCTCCTTTCAGCTGCTGCTCAATAAGCTTAGAACACTACTGTATATACAAACAATCGGAGTATGGGGCTTTCCCTGTCTGAGTATGGTTGGGGTCGGGAGCAGAGAGACTTAGGGGCACTTTGCACACTACGACATCGCAAGCCGATGCTTGCGATGCCGAGCACGATATTCCCCGCCCCCGTCGCAGCTGTGATATCTTGTGATTGCTGGCGTAGCGAACATTATCGCTACGGCAACTTCACATGCACTCACCTGCCCTGTGACGTCGCTCTGGCCGTCGAATCGCCTCCTTATTAAGGGGGCGGGTCGTGCGGTATCACTGCAACGTCACACGGCAGGCGGCAACTAGTAAAGCGGGACTTAAAGGGAACCTGTCAGCAGAAATGTCCCCTAAAACCTAACAGATTCCCCCTCTGCAGCTCCTGGGCTGCATTCTATAAAGGTCCCTGTTATGATTGTGCCCACTTTCTGACCGAAAAAAAGTGTTTATAAAGTTGTACCTTTTTGGCTTCTGATTCTGTAAATCCGTCACGGGGGCGGGCTGCCTGATGGCCGTTATTCTGCCCCCTGGTCCTGTATGCCGCCCCCATCGCTGATTTCAATACTTCTGGACGCCGCCCACTGCTCCAGCCATCCCCGCGCATGCCCAGTGCCCATCTCTCGGGGATGAGCACTGTGCCCAGCGTCACCGCTGGTGACGTGCACGCAGGGTTAAGATTATGGGCGGTGCTGTGATGTTTATTCCTAAGCAACCGCCCATAATCGCGGGACCGTGCTTTCCCCCTCGGCCTGCTTCTTTCTGCGCAAGCGCGCTGCTGCTGACCTCACTTCGCCTCCTTCCCATCTTGCCCCGAGGCAGGAAATAGATGGGAAGAGCGCGGAGCAGTGACTACACCGAAAGCGCGGTCCCGCGATTATGGGCGGTTGCTTAGGAATAAACATCACAGCACCGCCCATAATCTTAACCCTGCGTGCACGTCACCAGCGGTGACGCTGGGCACAGTGCTCATCCCCGAGAGATGGGCACTGGGCATGCGCGGGGATGGCTGGAGCAGTGGGCGGCGTCCAGAAGTATTGAAATCAGCGATGGGGGCGGCATACAGGACCAGGGGGCAGAATAACGGCCATCAGGCAGCCCGCCCCCGTGACGGATTTACAGAATCAGAAGCCAAAAAGGTACAACTTTATAAACACTTTTTTTCGGTCAGAAAGTGGGCACAATCATAACAGGGACCTTTATAGAATGCAGCCCAGGAGCTGCAGAGGGGGAATCTGTTAGGTTTTAGGGGACATTTCTGCTGACAGGTTCCCTTTAAACATCCCGCCCACCTCCTTCCTTCAGCATAGTCGGCATGAGCTGCGGTTAGCAGGTAAGGTGATGTTCCTCGCTCCAACGGCTTCACACACAGCGATGTGTGCTGCCGCAGGAGCGAGGAATAACATTGTACCGTTTCAGCAGCGTAATTATGGAATTCCCCGACACTACACCGATGATACGATTACGACATTTTTGCGCTCGTTAATCGTATCATCTAGGATTTACACACTATGATGTCGAGAGCGACGCCGGAAGTGCGTCACTTTCGACATGACCCCACCGACATCGCACCGGCGATGTTGTAGTGTGCAAAGTACCTCTTAGGGTTCGCTCACATGGACCAACCGACAGCAGTAAAGAACCACACATCAGCAAACCTTTACAGTCAGTTAATAGCCTGTTTACACAGACTGATATGCACTGAGGGATCTGTGGTAGACCTGTACTAGATGGCTCAGTGCATAAAACAAAAGGATGTCACTGTTTTTCGCAGTGAAAGTCCTGTTTACACTGGAAGATGCATTGCCGATAATGAAGATCTTTTGCGCTGCACAAAAGAGATGTTCACACGATGAACAAGTATTTTGTTTGTTCATAAGTTGATCCACAGCTTGTTTACACTGAATGATTAGTGTTATTAGTGTTATTACAGACGCTATTACATTACGGTCCTGAACACGGAGACAGTTTGAATCTAGTTTGAATCCCATCAAGCAGCAGATAAAAGCAGCTTCTAAAGGAGCATAAACTGAAACCTTAAACAGCAATGCAGCATAGTGTTTGGGAGAGAATGAAACTAAATTAGGTAATGAAATATAATAAAAAAAATAGCTTAATTGGAAGACAATTAAATAAAACAAAAGTTTAGTTACTCTTTATGCTTTGATAGGTTTTACGACATAACAGAAAAGGTTTTCTGTTGTTTCAAAGTCTTGGGCTGTGCTGCAATACCTGGCACTGCCAATGAGTAACAATAGTGCGGCTTCCAAGGGGAATATTCTAATCTTGGTCTAGTCTTTTAAATGCCTTTAGCCTGTGAGACCAGGAGTATTTTTTTTTAACACATTGGTAACAGGATAAAGATAAAGGTTCAAAAGTCAGTAAAACTTCATCATATAGTTACCAACTCACCCAACAGAGACGACCACAGATTCTGTTCCTTTTGAGATGTAGCGACATAAGACATCATAGGAATCTGAGCAATAAGGGAAACATAGGGAGAGGATAAGGCTCATGTTATGTTTGCTTATATAGCGCCAATATATTCTGCTGCAATTTGGATGAAGAGTATGTACTGTTACATAAGGCACCATATACAGTGACTTGATAAAGTATTTATAACCTGTGAACTTTTCCACATTTTTTTTTAATGTTACACTCACAAACTTAAATGTATTTTATTGGGATTTCATTTGATATTTTATGTTAAAGTGGCAAAAATAAATCTATTTTTGAAAGCAAGCCATAAGAAGTCCCATTTGCAGTTTTCAAATAGCCATGTAGGGGACACAGCGAGCATGTGGAAAAAGCTTCTCTGGTCAGAGGAGACCAAAGTAGAACTTTTTGGGCCAAATGCAAAACATTATGTGTGGCAGAAAACTAACACTGCACATCAACCTGAAAACACCATCCCCACAGTCACACATGGTGGTGGCAGCATCATGCTTCAGGGAGGCTTTTCTTCAGCAGGGGCAGGGAAACTGATCAGAGTTAGTGGGAAGCTGGATGGAGCTAAATACTAGGCAATCCTGGAGGAAAACCTGTTAGAGGCTGCAAAAGACTTGAGACTGGGGTGTAGGTTCACCTTCTAGCAAGACAATGACCCCAAACATACTTTCATGAGTGTATCTCGCTCGGGTGAGACCCAAGTGAATCTGGTGTCAGAAGGTTACAGCACCTTGCCGCTGGCAGGTTCACTACTGTTATTTTATAACATCTCATTGCTTGTGGTGCTGTAAGGGTTAAGCACCCTTTCCTGTCCGGCTGCAGGCTGTAGCTGCCAATTTCAAGTGTGGCTCTTTGGGATCACTCCCCTTCCCTATTTAAGAAATCTGATCACATGATGCCTGTGATAGAAACTGAATCCTCATTTCTATGTGGTCCACTTTGGAAGGAGCCTGCTCTGGAAGAAGTCTGTGGTGTTGTGTGCAGCTGTGGTGTTTGCTGCACTGCTTGTAGTGTCTTTTCTTTGCATGTTTATTTCCCATCTGTATGCCTTCCCTTATGTTTCTGCATTGTAGTGGCGAGTCTAGTGATCTCTTCAGCCTGCTCACTAGCCAGGGTAAGTGTAGGCTGAGGGCCTAAGGTATCCGGCTCGGGGACAGGTTGCAGGAACGCTAGGGAGCTCAGGAGTCAGCCTGAGGTGAGTTCAGGAGGTGCCCCCTCACCCCTCTCCCTATGAATATAAATGCAAGCCACAATTTTCAGATTTATATTTTTAAAATATTAAGAAAACCAAGTAACTTTTCCTTTACAGTTCACAAATAGTTGCTACTCTGTGTTGTCATATCACACAAAATACCAATAAAATACATTTACGTTTGTGGGTGTAAATTGAAAAAATGTTGAAAAGCTCCCAGGGTATGAATACTTTTTTAAAGTACTGTACTAGAAATCAAATGTTTAATCTTGGCATTTCATAGAATTTAATATCTAGACTTTCTTTCTTACCAATACTACCGAACATCCATCCTCCTCCATGAAAGAACAGCACTCCTTTTCTCCCACCAGCAGATGGCGACTTAGGCTGGTAGACTCTCACCGGAATCCCTTCGAACGTCAGGTTTTTAATAAGCAGCTTGGGGTCTTCTCCTAACCTTCTAACCATAAGTTTATCTCTGATGAAACGGGTGAAGTCAAGCTGGTTGCAGATGAACATATTCTGCGCGATCTTCCCCTGTTTAGTAAAAACACAAAATTTTATGGAAATTTTATAACTGGTTCCTTGTGATGAACTGGTTAAGGGTGTATGTGCAAGCTTTATTGGAGATTATATATATATATATATATATATATATATATATATATATATATATATATATATATATATATATATATATATATATATATATAAAATTAGCTGTAGTACTCGGCACAAGTTGTATTGCCCGCGATAGTAGCTGAGTGTCTCTCTCCCTCTCTGTCTCTGTGTGTGTCTCTCTATCTCTCTGTCTGTCCCTCATATTACCTCACACAAGCTTCTTATACTAAGAATGTCCTCCGTTGCCTATAGCAACCAATCACAGCTGCTATTAATGACCTGTAGCTCCTTTTACTTTAATGTAGGCAGTTTCTTTTGGAGAGTAACTGTAAAGCACGGGGTTAAATTTTCCCCTCAAAACAGTCTATGACATTCCCTGAGTTACATGAGGCGGCTGTGAAAAATGTGATTGTAAATGCGACGGTGCGGATTCCTTTAGCGGACATACACACACATATACACTCAGCGGTCTAAACTACAAGTTGTAGTACCCGGCGTTACCCGAGATAGTAACTGTCTCTTTTACTCCCCCTTTGTCTGTTTGTCCCCTCTCTGTGTTTGTGTGTGTGTGTGTCTGTCTCTTTGCCTGTTTCCCTCTCTCTCTCTGTGTGTGTCCGTCTCTGTCTGTCTCTTTCTTTCATTCTGTCTCTGTCTTTACCGACATCACATTACCTTACACATAAGCTGTTTATACTAAGGGGTACTTTGCACGTTGCGACCCGTCTCTGTCTCTTTCTTTCATTCTGTCTCTGTCTTTACCGACACCGCATTACCTTACACATAAGATGTTTATACTAAGGGGTACTTTGCACGTTGCGACATCGCAAGCCGATGCTGCGATGTCGAGCGCGACGGTCCCCGCCCCCGTCGCAGTAGCGGTATCTTGTGATTGCTGGTGTAGCGAACATTATCGCTACGGCAGCTTCACATGCACTCACTTGCCCTGCGATCCGCCTCCTTCCTAAGGGGGCGGGTCGTGCGGCGTCACAGCGACGTCACACGGCAGGCGGCCAATAGCAGCGGAGGGGCGGAGATGAGCAGGATGTAAACATCCCGCCCACCTCCTTCCTTCCACATTGCAGCCGGGACGCAGGTAGGAGCTGTTCCTCGCTCCTGCGGCTTCACACACAGCGATGTGTGCTACCGCAGGAACGAGGAACAACATCGTACCTGTCGCTGCACCGGCATTATGGAAATGTCGGACCCTACACCGATGATACGATAACGACGCATTTGCGCTCGTTAATCGTATCAAAAAGGATTTGCACGCTACGATATCGACTGCGACGCCGGATGTGCGTCACTTTCGAGTTGACCCCACCGACATCGCACCTGCAATGTCGTAGTGTGCAAAGCCCCCCTAAGAATGTCCTTAATTGTCTTTAGCAACCAATAACAGCTGCTATTAATAACCTGTAGCTCCCAGCTCCATTGACTTTAATGTAAGAAGGTTTTTTGGTGAATACCTAAATCGCAGGGTTAAATTTTCCCCTCAAAACAGTCTATGACGTTCCCTGAGTTACATGAGGCGGCTGTGAAAAATTTTGTGATTGTAAATGCGACGGTGCGGATTCCTTTAGTGGACATACACACACACACACACACAGCTTTACATATTAGATATACAATGTGCAAAGTTCAGTTCCACAATCTGGTACCATATAGTCTACGAGGTAGTAAGCTGAAAGATAAGTGTTATCTTTGTGCATGCTGCAAAGATGACACAGACCAAGAGAACTGCATAAAAGTTTGTAAATGACATTTCAATCATTTAATGCCGATTTTTTGGGAATCCACACCAAACATTACACTGAAAGGTGTAGAGTAAAGTGTAAAACAAGCTCGAAATATTCCAACCCCCCTTTCCCAGTGGGGTTCACTTTCTGTATATTTCATGGTTATGCTTTCTTTTAAAGAGTCAACATATTACAATACAAAAGGCAAAATTACAGCAAAATTCATGACAAAATCTGCAAAGGTTCAACCTATGGCCACTTTAACGCTGCCTATGTAGACATCTACGGTGAATTTTACGGTAAATACCCTGCAGAAATCTACGGTAAGCCGATTATAGCCGAAAAAAAAGTATTTCAACCATTTTTACATAGAAATAATTCACAGACAATAATTTTGCTTGTGATAAACCACTCATTATCTTCTCTTCTGCAGTCATTTGGCTGGTTTTTGTACAATGCGTCCCTGGAGTACTCGAATCTTTAACCATAGGGTTGAAGTTTAATGTTCTGAGATTACATAGTGTTAATGGATAAACTTGTATTATCTTATATGTTTCAGCTTTACACAGTGATAGGCACTAAGTAGTACGAACAGATAAAAAGGAAATACCAATGGGCAAATACAGAATTTACATTCACACTTCGATTCCGCATGTTACAGTACAGATTTTTTGGTACTTGCCAAAAGCAGTTCTGGGTACATATTTCTAATCCCTACCTGACCATCCCTGTATACACTGTATACACTAGCATAGATAAAGAGATCTTTAGAAAAGGTATTTCTAAAGATCCTTTATGATATACTAGTGAGCGCAGGGACTAGTCACAAGGGCGTGTGTTCCCTTGGCTAGTTGGCCCCTGTGGGTGTGTTAACATGCTAATGACTGTGCAGCGTCAGAGGATGGTCATACTCACCACTCTGCTGGCACCGCGCTCAATGCTGGATTTTTGGACTTTCGGTCATGCGCACTATGAAGCTGGGTGTACGCTTCCTGCCTTCAAACTCGTGTAGTGCGCATGACCAAAACTCTGGGGTCATGCGCACTGAGCCGAAGCTCAGCGTCGGGCACGATGGCAGCAGAGAGGTGAGAGTGACCATGCCTCTGACGCTGCACATTCAATAGCATGTTAGTACGCCCACAAGTGTATACTTACATGCTTAGAGGGCCAACTAGCCAAGGGAACTTACGCTCTTGCAACTAGTCACTGGCCTCATTAGTATATAATAAGGGATCTTTAGAAATACCGTACAATTTCTAATTATCTCTTTATCTATGCTACTACATACAGGGACAGTTAGGCAGGGATTAGCAATATGCACCCAGAACTTCTCGTGGTTCTGAGTGCATATTGGACCTGACAGATTCCCTTTAAGGTTGCAAAAAGACTGAGTATAGAAAAAGAGCAGTCACTTTCCAGTCCTCCATTGTGATGCCAATGGTCAACCTGTTGACGTTGACTTCCGTCATTGTTGTAGAACCCAAGATCAGAAAATATTAGACCAAGCCAGAGCTGTAGTAAAGCTCTTTCACTCGGGGCACTGTACTACCTTATATCTAAATATCCCAACCAAGAAAACTGGCCTTTTGGAGCCCCCTGATATCTGGCACCAGGGGTTATCACCACTCCTGGTCCAAACTGCTGGATTGATGAGATGATACCAGGGCTCAGGTGTAAAGGTACTGTCACACTAAGCAACATCGCTAGCAACATCGCTGCTGAAGCACAACTTGCTAGCGATGTTGCTTAGTGTGACATCCAGCAACAACCTGGCCCCTGTTGTGAGGTCGTTGGTTGTTGCTGAATGTCCTGGGCCATTTTTTAGTTGTTGCTGTCCCGCTGTGAAGCACAGATCGCTGTGTGTGACAGCGACAGAGCAACAACTGAATGTGCAGGGAGCAGGAGCCGGCTTCTGCGGAGGCTGGTAACCACAGTAAACAGCGGGTAACCAAGAAGCCCTTACCTTGGTTACCCGATATTTACCTTCGTTACCAGCGTCCGCCGCTCTCAGCTGTCAGTGCCGGCTCCCTGCTCCCTGCACACGTAGCCACAGTACACATCGGGTAATTAATGTGTACTGTGGCTAGGTGTGCAGGGAGCCAGCGCTAAGCGGTGTGCGCTGGTAACCAAGGTAAATATCGGGTTGGTTACCCGATATTTACCTTAGTTACCAAGCACAGCATGCTTCCACGTGTAGCGTCGCTCCAGCCATCCCTGTCAGGTCAGGTTGCTGGTGGGATCGCTGGAGCGTCGCTTAGTGTGACATCTCACCAGCGACCTCATAGCAACTTACCAGCGATCTCTATCAGGTTGTATCGTTGTTGGGATCGCTGGTAAGTTGTTTAGTGTGACTGGGCCTTAAGTGTCACCTCTGCACCCACCGTATCTACATAGATCCTTGTTGATAATGCAGGGTAATTACCGACTGTCATGAAACCAGCTTGTTCTCTACTGATCACGACAGGTTTTTCTAGTTTGGTTTCGTAAAACCTTTATCTATACTGGTGCTCTTGTAAATAATATATAGCCGAAGACACTAATCAGGACAGATCCAAATCTGTGGAGCCCTGGAGGTAATTCAGCCCTCTAGTTATCCTATCAGAAGGTCTTATTAATAAAACACTTTTGTCCTAAGATCCCATTGTCTGAGAATATGGACCAAGTGCTTCCAATGATGCTGAGACCCATTGGTTTTAGCCTGGAGTACCCCCAGTAGGTTCACTTATGGAAATCCTTAAAAAGGAGAAGAAAGTTGCAACCTTTATGTCTTGGAGGACCAAAACCTTACATGTTTCATATCTTTTAAAGCAGCACTTGAGAGACTTTTTTTAAGCGCTGGAGCTGTGTTTTTAATCTAAGGTCCCTGCCCCTAGTATTATAGCCTCCGACATTTTAATCTTTTTCAGTATCACTCTGTTCCCACAGCACCATCTTGTGCCCATAACTTCTGACCAGCTGGAAGCCTTAAGTAACGGCACAAGCTCCCAAAGCATCTCTACAAACCAAGGCTTTCATAGACTTGTATTGAGTTGTAACCTTCGGTACTCCATGAAACAATGGGGCTTCCGGCAGTTCACAATCTGCTGGAGACCGACCGGAGCCTCACCGATAACAGATGAAGATGACGGTGGGTCAGTATAAGACAGGGGGTAGGGGCCTTAGACTTAAAGCACCACTCCAGTGCTGAAATAAAAAAAAAAAAAAACTCTGGAGATGTGCTTTAAAGTTTTTATTAAGTTTTCCACAATATTAAGAAGATCACAAGATACCCCAGTTATGGTACTCCAAGATATAAGGTAAAAATCCACCAGTTCCACTGTAGGGGAAAAATGCAATACATAGGTCCTATTAACGTGTGTTACCCCAAAGATGCTCACTAAACCATGTATATAGGGGACATAGCCACTTAAAAATATAGCTTTTAGTGGTTTAGTTGGCATTAAAAAAATGTATTTTTTATGCAAATGAGGGGGATTCGGTGCTCTTTTGGAAAGGGGGGGGTCGGGATCGGTGAACCATTACACCCCCTCAATTTGCATACAAAGCACCGTCATATCTTGATTAAACACACAGCAGCTGCACTCATACAGTCATTGCCAGTCTCATGGTTGGCTTCTGTGTGCAGAACAGTACTGCGTGGTTGCCACAGACAGGAGCCAGTGATGAGCAGCGGCAATGACACTATGAGTGCGTGGCTATAGTGTCAGGGCAGAGGTGAAATACCACTGATTGGCACTGTCAATCAAAATAGGGCAATCTGATTCTGTGGATCTAGACTTTTCCACAGACAGTGCAGCTGCTCTCACATAGTGTTATTGCAAGCTCTCATCACTAGCTCCTGTCGGCAGACCCCGCGCTCGATCCGGTCAGCAGCTCCCGCGCTCGCTCCTGTCGGCTGCCCCCGCGCTTGCTCCGGTCGGCAGCCCCGCACTCGCTCCGGTCGGCAGCCCCCACGCTCGCTCCTGTCGGCAGCCCCCATGTTCGCTCCTGTCGGCAGCCTCCGCGCTAGCTCCTGTCGGCAGCCCCCCGAGCTCGCTCCTGTCGGCAGCCCCCCGAGCTCCCTCCTGTCGGCAGCCCCCACGTTCGCTCCCGTCGGCAGCCCCCGCGCTCGCTCCCGTCGGCAGACCCCGCGCTCGCTCCTCTTGGCAATAGCCAACAATGAGAGCTGGCAATTACACTATGTGAACATGGCTGCAGATTTCAGATTTTTTTTTACCCTGTTTGAACATGATTTTGAAGCAGATTTGAAGGAGTTTTGGACACTTTCTTCCTGGCTCATCTTTTAGGAATCTTGTGACTTGATACTGTCAAGGAATCTGCATCAAAGAGGTGAAATTTCATTTTTTTTTTACCCACAACAAGATTTTTAAAACTTTATTGGAAAAAACACTTGCTGTATGAACTAAAATGTGGATTTCCCTTTGCAATCAATAGATAGAGAAGTCAAAGAGTTTTTCAAAAGGTTTTTTTATATGGATTTTGACGCAGATCATCAAAAAACTACATGAACATATATTAAGTAGTTTCAGTAAGCTTAATTAGGGGGGGGGTCAACTGCTTTTATAAAGATGACCGGTCATCAATATCTGATCAAAGGGGTCCAATACCAGCACCCTCACAAATCAGCTGTTATAACCTCTGGCAGATCAAAACATGATGTGTAGAACCCGATGGCCACTAAACAATATGGAAATCTGGTGCTCTGCTGCCTGAGCGGTTTGTGGTGGTGCTGGACCCTCACCCATCTTATATTGATCACTTATAGACTATGTGTAGACGGCCGTATAGTCTCCATTTTGTGAAAATCGGACCAAGCTCAGATATCACCACAGTACAGACTGATGGTTCCCATAGACTCATTGACAATAATCAGATCCAACTTAGACATTTTTTCCTTAGATCGACTCTTTCCAAGGAAAAAGAAATGGATGTGCCCAGGCTCATATAATAATATTGGCCCGAGTGCGATCCAATGTTTTGTTGGATTGAACTCGGACCAAAAATATGGTCACATTCACGAGCCCATAGGAAATCAATATGAATGTGGTGGAAAACTCCTTTAAAGAAGTTTCGAATGGTGTAAATAATGGTAAGCAAGCGTCAAGGGCAAAGACTAAGCACAGAACAATTGTGTATAGAAAACAATGGCACGCCAATAGACACTGGACGACAACAGAGATTTCACAATCGCTCAGGTCTCACACACAACAGAAGAGAGCACTCCATTGTTTACGTCCTCCTAGGTAGGACGCCTGTAGGGGAAGCTGAGATTCGTAGCTCCACAGAAGATATTCACCACATACTTTATACACTCTGGGTACTTACCAATATAGCTATGCCAATCATGATGCAATGAATGATCCTAAGCTTCACTGGGTTTGCAATTCCTGGTGGGATGTTAGAGTTTGCGAATTCAAAATAAATGATGCCCACCACCAGCAAAAAGAATAACGCAATGAAAATGCCAAAAGTGATCACCAACAAAGCCAGAGCGATGCCCATGGCTGCGGCTGCAGGTGCTGAGGGCAGGCAGGACTGACTTTGAGTTGACACTTGATATTTCCTGGTCTTCTGTTCACGTTCTGCAGCTTGTACAGGTGTGGGAGTGGTGGCAGGCGGAGGCCTGAGGAGGCATGGAAGAGCTGGGTGCACTGGGGAATTTCATGGCCACTTGGAATCTCCTTACAACATGCGGAATTTTACCCGGACAATCTGGTTTGTGCACTCTCAGAGATTTCATCAATATCCTCTTTTAGAAATTGGTTAAAAAGGACATCCTGATTATATCGCTATACAATCTATTATACTAGTTATACAGCCTGCAAATGCAGAAAGCCAATATGCATGTGTGAATACATCCTCAAATGTGATCTCAGAGAATATAAAAAAAAGAATGGATATGACAAGAAAAAAAAAAAAACAAAACATATAGAGAGCAAGGAAAGTAGAGAAAAATCTAACAAGAAAGAAAGAAAGAAAGAAAGAAAGAAAGGAGGAAAAAAAGCGGGGAAAAAAAAGTGGGAGACAAAAAGTAGAAAGAAAAAAGGAAATAGGAGAGGGAGAGAGAGAGAGAGAAAGAAAGAGAAAAGAATAAAAAAGTGGAAAGAGAAATTAAGAGGAAAGAAAGGAAAAGTAGGAGAGAGAAAGAAAGAGAAAAACAGAAAAAAGTAGAAAGAAAGGAGAAACAAATAAAAAAGTCAAAAAGGAGAAAAAAATGTAAAAATAGAAAGAAAGAAAGAAAGAGGGAAAAAAGCGGGGAAAAAAAAGTGGGAGACAAAAAGTAGAAAGAAAAAAGGAAATAGGAGAGGGAGAGAGAGAGAGAAAAAGAAAGAGAAAAGAATAAAAAAGTGGAAAGAGAAATTAAGAGGAAAGAAAGGAAAAGTAGGAGAGAGAAAGAAAGAGAAAAACAGAAAAAAGTAGAAAGAAAGGAGAAAAAAATAAAAAAGTCAAAAAGGAGAAAAAAATGTAAAAATAGAAAGAAAGAAAGAAAGAAAGAGGAAGAAAAGCGGGGAAAAAAAAGTGGGAGACAAAAAGTAGAAAGAAAAAAGGAAATAGGAGAGGGAGAGAGAGAGAGAAAAAAAAAGAGAAAAGAATAAAAAAGTGGAAAGAGAAATTAAGAAGAAAGAAAGGAAAAGTAGGAGAGAGAAAGAAAGAGAGAAAAAAGTAGAAAGAAAGGATAAAAAAATAAAAAAGTCAAAAAGGAGAAAAAAATGTAAAAATAGAAAGATAGAAAGAAAGAAAAATAAAGAAAGAAAAAATGAAAAAAGTGGAAAGAGAAAGAAAGGAGAAAAAAATAAAGTATAAAGAAAGGAGAAAAATAAATAAAGAAGAGAATCAGGAAAGGAGTAGGAGAGCGAGAGAAAGAAATATTAGAACAAAAGAGAAAAAAGTAAAAAGAAAGGAGAAAAAAAAAGTAGAAAGATAGGGAAAAAAAATACAGTTGAAAGAAAAATAAATAAAGAAGAAAGAGAAAACGGAAAAAAGTAGGAGAGAAAAAGGGAGAAAAGAAAAAAGTAGAAAAAAAGGTAGAAAGAAAGAAAAGTAGGAGAAAGAAAGTTAGAAAGAAAGAGAAAAACAATATAAAAGTAGAAAGAGAAAAAGAGAACAAAATAAAAAAGTAGAGACAAAGAAAATGTAGAAAAAAATAGAGTAGCGAGAGAAAGAGTGAGGAAAAGGAAAAAGAAAAACTAATTATGAATAAATTCCTAAATATTTTTAATTATTATTATTTCTTATTATAGCGCCATTTATTCCATGGCGCTTTACAAGTGAAAGAGGGTATACGTACAACAATCATTAACAATACAAGCAGACTGGTATAGGAGGAGAGAGGACCCTGCCCGCGAGGGCTCACACTCTACAGAAGGAGAGAGGACCCTGCCCGCGAGGGCTCACACTCTACAGAAGGAGAGAGGACCCTGCCCGCGAGGTCTCACACTCTACAGGGAATGGGTGATGGTACAGTAGGTGAGGAGATGAGAAAAGATTCCGCACAATGTAACAGTAGCACACCAGTAATGTATTATATAGAAAAAACCTTTATTATTGCACAAGAAACATCTTAAAATTGTTAAAAACATACATAAGAACAAGAACACCCATTGAGCGGGACCAGCACCCTAATATCATAATAATCAGTTCCAATACAAAATACAATACAACATCAAGAAAGATGATGAAAGACCAGGCCCATAGATGGTGCAATGTCAGATATTGAGCGTCAAATAATGTGACACTGAATATAGCTAGACCACACAAATACCTGAGAAATGGTCAAAAACTGGTGCCAACATGTATTGGCGTACGTATTCCAAAAGGATAAATCCTTGCAAGAATATTATACACAGAGAGGGAGCTGCAGCATATTTATCCAAAAAACTGGTAGTAACATATGTCATACAGACGTTAAGATTAATATAACCCAACACTGGTGGCACAATAATCCAAGGAAATAGACACTATATGAGTGCCAGAGACACAGTAGCCAAAAAATGGCAGTAAATACACCCTGGGAATGTGCACAGGTATAGTATTATATTTTATAGCGGAGGGACAGTAATAGCATCCAATTTTCACGTGTAAAGGTCAACCGTGGTGAATGGGTATTACATAAGTGTTTAAGGGTACAATACCCTACACATGTCAATCAACATACCCTAGGGTTGTGCCCCAACATGATGTTCATAATTGAGAAACAACAATATTATCAAATACTTAAATGTGAAATAATTATACATGTAACTATGATCACCGAGATGGAATAGACGTGACCCAAGTTGCCCATGTGGGTAAATATAACCAAGATAGAATCATTTGTAAATAATCACTGCTACAGCCTCAAGATATAAATAACCAATTATTAAGAGAATAGTGTATACAACATCCAATACTTGCACATGGGAATAATACCCATGTGATTAAAGGTACTATGGAAGGAGTAGAGGCTACACCAATGGCCCAAGCGACAGAGTCATGGTGTAAAACGCAAGATGTGAGGGAAGTAAATAGTCACTAGTCACCAGCCCAAATTTGGTCAGTCAAGTCAGATGGAACCTGGGGGTGGTCAGAGATAGTGCTCAATGAGGGTTAGCCGACGCGTGTCGCCGCAACAGCGGCTTCATCAGGGCGGCGACACGCGTCGGCTAACCCTCATTGAGCACTATCTCTGACCACCCCCAGGTTCCATCTGACTTGACTGACCAAATTTGGGCTGGTGACTAGTGACTATTTACTTCTCTCACATCTTGCGTTTTACACCATGACTCTGTCGCTTGGGCCATTGGTGTAGCCTCTACTCCTTCCATAGTACCTTTAATCACATGGGTATTATTCCCATGTGCAAGTATTGGATGTTGTATACACTATTCTCTTAATAATTGGTTATTTATATCTTGAGGCTGTAGCAGTGATTATTTACAAATGATTCTATCTTGGTTATATTTACCCACATGGGCAACTTGGGTCACGTCTATTCCATCTCGGTGATCATAGTTACATGTATAATTATTTCACATTTAAGTATTTGATAATATTGTTGTTTCTCCATTATGAACATCATGTTGGGGCACAACCCTAGGGCATGTTGATTGACATGTGTAGGGTATTGTACCCTTAAACACTTATGTAATACCCATTCACCACGGTTGACCTTTACACGTGAAAATTGGATGCTATTACTGTCCCTCCGCTATAAAATATAATACTATACCTGTGCACATTCCCAGGGTGTATTTACTGCCATTTTTTGGCTACTGTGTCTCTGGCACTCATATAGTGTCTATTTCCTTGGATTATTGTGCCACCAGTGTTGGGTTATATTAATCTTAACGTCTGTATGACATATGTTACTACCAGTTTTTTGGATAAATATGCTGCAGCTCCCTCTCTGTGTATAATATTCTTGCAAGGATTTATCCTTTTGGAATACGTACGCCAATACATGTTGGCACCAGTTTTTGACCATTTCTCAGGTATTTGTGTGGTCTAGCTATATTCAGTGTCACATTATTTGACGCTCAATATCTGACATTGCACCATCTATGGGCCTGGTCTTTCATCATCTTTCTTGATGTTGTATTGTATTTTGTATTGGAACTGATTATTATGATATTAGGGTGCTGGTCCCGCTCAATGGGTGTTCTTGTTCTTATGTATGTTTTTAACAATTTTAAGATGTTTCTTGTGCAATAATAAAGGTTTTTTCTATATAATACATTACTGGTGTGCTACTGTTACATTGTGCGGAATCTTTTCTCTCCTTGTTGCCATTGATTCCTCCTTCCGCACCAGTGTGCACCCAATTGACTTCTTTCCAGTATTAGTGGTGCGCTCCGCCCTCTTTCTCTTTCAGTAGGTGAGGAGAGAGAATTATGACATCACATTTATTTTTGTCATCACTATAGTGTATAAAAATTATCACCTTAATTTAGATTATGAGCCCCAATGGGGACAGTGTTGCCATTGTATGTAAAGCGCTATATAAATGGCTCTATATGAATGAATAAATATTATTATTCTTGTTACATTGACAGAATCCTGCGCCTGTGAGCACAAACTGGTCACTGCATTAACATAAAATATGTTGCAGAGCAAAATTTGTATAACTGAGCTCTAAAAATGAGACCTACGTTGTCAACCGAGGGGACAGCATCTATCGTGAACCTAAAGTTTGGGGTTAGTTTTTGAACAATATATCACCCAAGGAGCGTTGTTTTGTCTTTTATTTTTTTTTCTAGCATAAACCTTCCAGCATAGGATGAGATGATAAGAAGGCTCTTGATGTATGAGGACATAGTCCATATTAATGGATAACCTGTAGTGACCGCTAGCATATCCGGAAGGGAATAACCAAAACACAAACTGGTTATTTTTGCTAAGGCGGTAAAATTCCTTCCTAAAA
The DNA here is from genome assembly GCF_048569485.1 of Anomaloglossus baeobatrachus. Lineage (NCBI taxonomy): Eukaryota > Metazoa > Chordata > Amphibia > Anura > Aromobatidae > Anomaloglossus > Anomaloglossus baeobatrachus. Next base: position 141,965,190 of record NC_134363.1, on the reverse strand, counting down.
ATCGGAATCTATGCAAGAGATCTTCTTAAAGGAATTGTCTTAAGTTTTTAAATGGTTCAAATAGCAAAGCGTTTGTAAAAACAAGAAACGATGCAATAGAAATTATATAACGGTAACATGGACTGGTGAATAAGAAAGCACAAAAGGTCAACACAAAATCTGCTGAAAATTCAAGAGTAAAGCGGGCTTTACACACTACGATATATCGGTTGATATGTCGTCGGGGTCACGTCGTTAGTGACGCACATCCGGCATCGTTTGACATATCGTAGCGTGTGACAGCTACGAGCGACTGTGAACGAGCAAAAATACTCACCTTATCGTTGCTCGTTGACACGTCGCTCATCGTCAAAATATCGAATGTCCTTCTGTGCGCCGGCTGTTCATCGTTCCCGAGGCAGCACACATCGCTCTGTGTGACACCCCGGGAACGATGAACACAGCTTACCTGCGTCCCGCCGGCAATGCGGAAGGAAGGAGGTGGGCGGGATGTTACATCCCACTCATCTCCGCCCCTCCGTGTCTATTGGCCGGCGGCTGTGTGACGTCACTGTGATGCCGAACGTCCCTCCCCCTTCAGGAAGAGGATGTTCGCCGCCCACAGCGAGGTCGTTCGGGAGGTAAGTACGTGTGACGGGGGTTACTGACTTTGTGCAACATGGGCAACAAATTATCCGGGCCGCACAAACGATGGGGGCGGGTGCGATCGCACATGAAATCGACGTGTGTAAAGCAGCCTTTAGGCCTCATTCAGATATCCGTGATTCATAAGTATAAACATGGACCATTGTTCATTTTTGCTTTTCATCAGATTTTAATCAGTATTCTGGATCTGATATTTGGGGAGTTGTCAGTTTTTACAATTAGTTTTTCATCAGTGATTTTCATGTATAGATGGATAAATAAAGTACAAAGCTTCTCCTATCCATTACAATGTTAAAGCACTACTCCAGCATCAAGCCGTGCTTCAACAGGTCCTAAACAAAGGCATATATTTGATAGACAGTCATGGATTCTGGCCATAGAAGGTCACAGCGTCTGGCTGTGCAGAATGCTCCCGGACTTTCCATTGTTCCTGCTGTCAGTATTCATTGGTATAAGAAGCTTTCCTGCTGGATTCATCTCTCTCCCTTTTGGACCCAGCAGGAGCTCGTCTTCCACCCAGCTGCTGACCATCAACGTTTTTTTATGCATATGTACCCCTTTCTTCCTTTGGACTGGTGCTGGTTATATTCTTCTGTTTATTCAAGCCCTGGGTTCAAGCAGGTGGCTTGCACTCCTCTTTGGTATCGTTGCTGAAGCTTTGCTGAACTTCTACCTGAGTCATCTAATGCTAAGTAGTTCATGCATTTTCCCCCTGTGTGTCCTCCTTGTGTCTTCTATAGTGTTTAGTGGGGTTGACGAAGAGCTCATCCCACCTGTTCCCTACTTAGGACCCAGCACTAGGGATATCTAGGGTCAGGTATCTGGCTTGGCGCATAGGTGTATAACCTATATAGGGAGATGAGGGATCAGCAATAGGTTTGGTGAGGGGGTCACCATCTTCCCTTTCGCCTTGCGTTTGCTACTTCCCTAGCGTGACCGATGGTGAATGTTCTTGTACTACTTATTGTAGGAATATTAATAAGAATTACCCAACAGTAAGTATGGGTGAAGGAACGTATCTCCATAATTCGGTATATGATATGATAATATGCCATCATTTTATGGGAGAGAAAACCTCTCTATGCCTCAATTAAAACAATCTGAAGTTCATTCCAGCCATACGTTTTCCCTGCAGGGGCTACAATGTAATACATGCTACATAAAAAATATATAAAAATAAAATAGGTTGTGTATGTAAGCTTAAAGCCAATAGGGAAATATTAAAGGTACTACATAGAGTGCGTTTTTGGGGGGCCATTTCATTTCACATTTGGTGTATTAGTGTCAGAGACATCTTTTATAAAATGCAGCAAAATTACTAAAGAACATGTAAAATATTATTATTTTAGATCCAATAAACAATTTCTCACTCACACAAGGTCTCAAAGGTTTTTAATATAAGTAATAATATTATCCATAGCCAGCTTTCCGGAGACCACATCAGGCCGATCAAAGAGGCCGACAACTCCGTGGAAGCCATCTTTAACATGATTACATGTGACCGGGACTCCATTGTCCTCCAGACGTTTCTTGTAGAGTATCCCATCATCGCGGAGAACATCAAACTCACATGTTAGTATGTAGGCCTGTGGTAGTTGCCGGATCACAGCATCATCGGAGAACAATGGAGAACATGGAAGGTCGAGAGTTATCTTAACTCCCTCATAAACCTCTTTATTGAATGGAGCCATGATGTGAGGTTTGTAGCCTTTGTCCTTAAATTCTTCAGAACTCAACCACCTACTTAATTTTTGTCTCATCTCAGGAGGAACATGGCTGCCCTTTATCAGTTCTTTTGACAAAGAAAGATCTCCACCTACGTATTTCATTGTGCAGTATAAAGCATGCTTTTGGAGTAACAAAGGGACCATCTTGTTTTGTTGGTAGGAGGGTAAATTGAAGTCCACCATTTGGACCAAAGGGTATATCATCACCTGGGCAAGAGGCTTTGGAAGATCTGATCTACCCACAAGAGCTTGACACACGCCAGCTGTAAGATTGCCCCCGGCACTGTCTCCACATATTATAACAGTGGAAGGATCGACTCCATGTTCTTGCGCCGTTTTCAGAAAGTGAACTGTAGCCATGACACAATCATCCAACGCAGCTGGACATCTGTGTTCTGGTGCCAGGCGGTACCTAAAATTAATGATTAAAAAATTGTCATTGGACCATTGCTATGTAAAACAAGGGTCAAGACCTGAATAATGAGGACCAACAAATGAATTGTTTAACATCTCTACCCAATTCCCCCAGTTTGGAGGTACTTTGTGAGCAATATTAATTAAGTGTCTGTTGACAATGATCCATTAGCTATGTCCTCCAGACTGAGGGCCAGTGTATCAACTCTGCCCTAATCAATAGAGCTGGCTTCAGATTTAGGTCCTCATCTTTAAAAATGCGTTAAAAGGCCATAGGCATGGCCATTCCAAGAACAGAATTTTTGATAAGGATATTTTACAGACAATAAAAGTAAATACAGTGAGGATTTCTTTAGTGACCAATTATGTTCTAGGCTTTGGGCCCAACTCAACAAGAAGATTTTTGTTTAAAAAGTCTCAAAATGTTTGTGCAACTCTAAGCTGTACAAAAATGTTATGAATTTTGGAGTTTTTACACCAGGCCGGGCCACTTTTTTTTAAAAAAAAAGGGCAAAACTTAAGTGGGGCGAGGTGTTGCTAAGTGCACCTGACAAATGTTCTCTTATACACTATGTTTTCATCCATATGTACGAGTATCACTCCAGCATCATGCAGTTCTACATGGATATTGCATCTATTGGCAGCTAATATTGATTGTGATCCATTTTCTACAAGTAATTTTCAAGAATCTGGTTGAGACGCCCCTCATGAGCACTTATATCGGTTAAAAAAGGACGAAACGCGTAGGAAGATTCTTGAAATGCTATGGAATAATGTTAATTTTTTTGAAAAAAAATTTCTAACTATCTATCTTAAAGCGAAAAACGGTGGGAAGAAAGGCGCAAATAGGGTCTTACCCGGTATAACAATGGGAGGTGAATGTGTAACAGGAACACTCACCTGATGCGGTTGTGCCAGTCACAACCCCTTTGACAGCATGAAAGTAATGTGGAAGGCAGCAGTCCCGCAAAAACGGAGTGATTTCAGACAACAGGAGAAAAGCAGGTTTAAATACCGCGCCAAACCACAGGAGTCCAGATGAAGTTAGTAAATCTCTTTTCTTTATTTTCACAGGTCTACACGTTTCAAGGACATGTCCGTCCTCTTCCTCAGGACAAATGCAGAGAATACTATCTATTCGCTGCATTTGTCCTGAGGAAGAGGACGGACATGTCCTTGAAACGCATAGACCTGTGAAAATAAAGAAAAGAGATTTACTAACTTCATCTGGACTCCTGTGATTTGGCGCGGTATTTAAACCTGCTTTTCTCCTGTTAACTATCTATCTTACACAGACATATGGACCGACATAGAAACCGACAAATATGAATGTCCCTATTCCCAAAAGAAGTGTAGGATACAAATTCAAATATATATACCTTCCCTGGACTGTGCACTTACAATCTTTGAGCTCCTTTGGTGAAGCACTTTCCCACTATTGTAATAGGAGCACTGGTGTCTAGAGTAAGGGAGGGAGCAAATAGGGATCAGTCGTCGTTGAATGGGGGCGTCACTATCGCTAGGACGCCGACCTCCGTATGTCAGGAAGGGAAAGGCTAGGGATAGTACCTGTTATATCCCCCCTTCGTTTTTCTCCAAAAATTGATTTTACTATATGTGTTGAATATAATTTCGTTGTGGCATATATGTTTAATAAATGGAAAACCTTTTTTAATAAGGTAGTTTGATTTTTTGGTTTTGGTACTTAATATCTACCTAAGGCATTGGATAGTGGTATATAATTTGTGAAAACACATGGTGCTATCATACTGCCCTGGGG